>NC_133665.1:136501958-136801958 GCF_037893015.1 Macrotis lagotis
AATACCAACAAACATCCCCACCTGGAGAGGAATAACCCAAGGCAGAGCTGCCAAGAGGAATGGAGTCCATAAGGAGACAAAGGGCGGAGGAGCTGAGGGTCTGTGTCTCAGATCTGATGGACAAACCGGGTAGTAATCATTGTGGGGGGCAAAGTCACCTCCAAATATGAAAGCCACATAGATCCTTTGCCAAACTTTGTGATAACCCCTGCTTGGGAGCCATCCCTGAGATCTGCCACACTCCATTCATTCGAATGGTGCTCTGCTAGAGGATAGGTCACTAGCTTCTTCCTGGTGCTTTCCATCTCCTGTTCCCCATCACCTTCCAAGATGCCCAGTGTCTAGCAACTATGAACCCTTTCTAAGAATCTTTATACCAGAAACTTCAGGGATTAACAACCTTTTGGAGTACTACAGCTGCCACCCCCAGGTGACTGACCTCAACAGAGATCAAAATCTTAAAGGGAGAGAGGTCTAATGTTGGAATTTCAAGACTGCATTGGAGAAGTCTTCACCATGCAATTTGCTATAATTAGTTACTGTACTTACTTTTCATCTCCTTGCTAAATTACCTATCTTCCAGCTGCCACCTTTATTTCCTACTCCCCAAAAAAACCACTTGGACTCTGCCACAGTGTCTCTCAGCTCTGATGGGTGAGCTTTTACCATACCTTGCCTGGAACAGGCCACTCTATTTTCCCTGGCTAATTTACCAAGCTGATGCATATATAGCCGCACCCTCCTCACCAACCTCTTTCTGTATGATTTTATCTTATTAGAATGTAAGCTCTATGAGGGCACAATAAGTTCTATATTTTTTATCTCTAGTACTTTGCATGGTTTGTAGCATGTAGTAAGTTCTCCATCAATTTTCCTTCCTTCCTTTTTCTTTCTTTGTTTCTAGCTGCCATCTATCTCATCTCTCCATCCTTCCATCTATCATCTGTCCATTATTTTTATCATCCTTCCCTCTATCTACTATCTCTCTTATCATCTATCCTCCATCTCTGTCCTGGCATCTATCCCTCTATTTATCCATCCCCTCTCTATCCATCCATCCCTCTATCTTTCTAACAATCCATTTCTTTATCCATCTATCTATTATAGAGGAACCTCCATCTCATCACTGGCTCCTAGTAACTCAATTCCTTTAGCCTGGTGGGCTTTGATGGGATCCTATAATTCCTTCAATAGAAAAAAATCAAAGATTAAAAAAAAAAGGTTCCTTGAAATTTATCACAATATTCTTATTACAGATGAAGAAATAGGCCCAGAGAACTGGTGTGACTAACCCAGGGTCATATAGCTACATCCCAGAAGGAGGGGCCTTGTCAAAACTTCAAACTATACTAATATGGAATGTTCTGGAAGGGGAAAAATTATGTTATGATAACAAACTGGGAAGGGGGAGCAATGCTTTTTTTCTCAAAGTCAGAGAAATAAGACAACCAGACAGCAAAATCATATTCTGGGATCAACAGAAACAAACAAACATCTTCTGTTTCACCCATTGGAAAATCAAACCATGGCTCTTTCTAATGCCAAGCAAATACAAGAAAGACTTTGGAACAGAGAAAATGAAGGCTTGGCGGGATCTTAGAATACAGAATGTCAAGACTGGAAGGGACATTAGTGACCATCTGGTTTACCTCCCTTATTTTACTAAGAAAGGAACTGAAGCTCAGAGATGGGAAGGGATCTGCCCAAATGAGTAATGGCAGAAATTTAAAAAAGACTCAGGTACATGACCTCTCAAGCCCTTGTGTTCTTTTTACAACACAAGTCTTTATTCTATAGTAGAATCAGTTGATGGGTCATTAAGATAAGTGAGGGATGTTTGGTGATATCCTCAACTTTTGGAGAGTGATACAGTGAGGACAACCAAGGAATGGTGCCTAAAAGAGACAGATATGAAATGGATGCAACTCACCCAAGGTCACACAGCTACACACTAGGAGGGACCCTGTTAGAACAGCCAAATTCTTACCATTCTGGAATGTTCTTGGAAAATGACAGCTTATTACAACAAGGTCATAGGATTGACACATGTAAGTTTTCCCCCAATTCTCCTGGGGTCTGCCTATAATTTTCTGCTTTTCTCAATCTGGGAAGAACATTAGGTGGATCCAGGTGGACACAATAGCATCTGTCTCTCTTGGGATTTGCCTCAGATTACCATCCTTTTTCCCTAGAGCATACAGCGAAACTCTTGGCAGGTGCTACATAAAAACAGAATGAAGTTTTTTCAACATTCCTCTAGCATTTTTATGATATTCTTGAAACTTTGTTATTTTCCCTCAGAGATCGTTACAGTGCTCTACATAAGCTCATGTTTAACAAATATTTCTAGAACTCACTGAATAGGGTTTTAATTCATAGGATGAAAGCATTGTGACCTAAATGACCACTAAAGACTCTTCTAGCTCTACCAATAGAATTTTATAATTTTTCTCCACCCTGTCCCCCCATTCCTTATGTATCTCCAAAGAGCAAAGACAAGACCTGAATGGGGACCTAAGATTTAGAAATAGCTATTATAGCTGTTTGGTTTTTTAAAGGAAGCTCATGCTGCCCTCCAGGGGTGGACCCTGGAATTCATTATTTTGTAATGAACCAGTGAAAAAATTATCTGTGCATCCTAACATAATGAGCCTAGGATTCTTATAACAAAGTATTTATATCATCCTTTGGTTGCAAGTCTGCAAGAGAGTTAAATAACACTTTAGTTCATCTCCCCCTCCCCCTGTTTTAGTGAGGAGGAAACTGAGGCCTTCTGAAGGCCAACGGTCACAACGAATTGGTAGAACTGGGATCAGAACCTAGTCCAGTGTTCTTTCCTTTCCCCAGAAAGACAAAGGATGAGAATTCAAGCCTCCTGGGAGAAGCGTCCCAGAGGCTGAGGCTAAGAAGAAGTCACTGACTAGCAGCAGGGAGTTTCTAAAAAGCTGTGTAGCAATGGGTAAGTCACTTTTCCTTGGACTTCCATTTTCTCATCTATATAATAGGGAGAGAAAGACCTGCCTTGCTCTTGTCACTGAGTGGCTTCAGGGAAGAAGCCAAAGTAAGCCTAGTAAGGCTGAGTGCCAGAGATCTTTGGACCCTCCTGCTGCCTGGGGAAAAAAATGCTAACAGAAATCCTCATCCACTCCCTGGGATGGACTTCTACTGTGAATGAGGGGAGAGCCAAGCCATACCTGGGGAAATACAGTGAAAATGATGATGCTGCAGAAAGATGACTGGATCTGGCATTGGGAGACTTGAGTCTGGGTCTCCATCACTCTCCACAACTCTGTGACTTCCTCTCCATGGCACCTTAGTTAAGCTAGTCACATAATTCAACAAGCATCCAAAAGGGAAACTCTTAATCTCAGTTTCCTTGTTTGTAGAATGAAGAGATTAGAATTAAATCCTTTGAGACAGAAGGCAAAATAAAAGATGGTAGAGCATGCATGGTTCCCTTAAAATATCAGATACAAATAATTTTCTGCTTAAAAAAAAAAAACAGAAAATGGGGCCAGTTAGGTGGTGCAGTGGATAGCGTGCCAGCCCTGGAGTCAGGAGGACCTGACTTTAAATCTGACCTCACACTTAATAATTACCTAGCTGTGTGGCCTTGGGCTACTCACTTAACCCCACTACCTTGCAAAAACAAACAAAAAAAAACCCAACAGAAAATAAAACAAATCAGAATAATAGCTCCTATTTAAGCACTGTGACAAAATGTTTAGTTAGTAGACTCTGATGCTCTCATGTTCAGTCAAAAGACAATTCCATTCTTTGCCCTTCCCCAAGACCCAGGACTCCTAAACAGAAAGAGCATGACCCATTTTCATATGCTCATGGAATCACAAGTCTGGAGTTAGAAAGAGTCTTTAAAGTCCTCTTGCCCATTTTACAGACAAGAAAACTGGGACCTATTAGATCAAGTGAAGCAGAATTCAACTCAAGGCTTCCAGACTTCAGACTTCTTTTGCATTTTTCAACATGCTTCATTCTTTTCTGCTTTAACTGTTTTGGGGGTATTTTGGTTCAAAGCTGTCTGAGATACTAAAGGTTACCATGGCAAGGGAAGTATGTTAAGCATGTTACTAGCTAACACTGTATTAGGAAAGGGATGACTAATTGATAGCTAGCTAACGAGAAGTCCTTATAAGAACAATATGAAGACCTAGGACAGATGTAGAGTTGGGAAGATAGAGGAACCAGGAAGAGAAGGCACCAAAGATTTTCCCTTAAGAGGGCTGGCCTTGCCCCCAATGGCTTGGTCTAGAATTTCCCTCAAGAGAACCATTCCCTGGGAATTGAAAGAGAGAGGATGGGAGATCCTGATGGTGGTAAGGCAAAGGGAAAAGCCCAGTGAAGGAGTAAGTTCCTGTGGCAGGTGAAGTGGAATGTTGGGTAGTAGGTATGAAGCTCCATGAGAGGGGAATCTTTGAGGTACCACTAAGGGTCTAGCAGTAGGGACCTATCTCTCTGGGCTGGAAACTCAGCATTCCCAAAGCCGAAAGAAGAGACACAAATTGTAGGAGAGATCTTGTCTGCAGGCAGTTGGGTAAAGTCGTCGGCAGATAATGATAATGGTGCTCACCTAAGAAAAGGGCAGCTAAGAAGGCTGTGACCACACTGCTGGCACACAGGATCCCGATGTGGGAAAATTCAATATTTTCTCCAGAGAGGACTCCCAGGACAAGGGCAACAACAGCAGCCAGTAGCCCAACAACTGTGGCCTGAACCTGTGAGGACAGAAATCACAGGTCAAGGATTGTGATGGGAAGGAGCAAGGGAGGGAGGGGTAAAGAAGTGTGATCAGGATGGAAGAGGTAGACAGAGAAGCGTGCATGAAGGGGTCCATAGAATTTTAGATTTTAAATAGATCTTGGTCCATTAATCCTATCACCTAAGAGGAGTCAAAGGAGGACAGTAAAGATGGAGATGAACCTCTGGTCATGCCATATAAGGATCCATTAAAGAAATTAGGGTTTTTAACCTAGAGAAAAGAGGACTCAGGGGAGACATAACAATTATTCCAATGTTTTCCACTGTACCATGGAGTCTCTCTACCTCCCCCTCCTTTTGTTGGCAATCCAAAATATAATCTGGCAAATTCCTGTTCCTGTCTTTAGTGGAAGGTTTAGACCCTGACCATTCTGTCCTTCTTTTAGAAGAATAAACCCTTCCTAAGCCAAGGCTGGAATTTCCTATTAAAGAAATCCTGAGTATAAGCCTGGGGTAGTGTAGGGGAGGGGAATCTTTTTTTCATAAAAAAGGCCAAGGGCCATTTGAATCTTTATAACATCATTCGTTGATAAAAATTATCCACTTAAAAATGAGCATGTTATATTTTGGTGAAACATTTAATTGATTCACCCCTAAAAAGCTCCTAGATTTATTAAATTTAGGGCAGTGCCAGATCAAATTATTTTGAGGGCCTTATATGCTTGGATAGAGGGAGATCACATACACACACATATATGTTTATATAATCTATACACACATATACATAAAAAAAATCACAGATACAAAATCGAAGTATTCATTGAATAGTGTGCTGGGCTTAGAATAAGGAAGCCTCAGAATTCAACCTCAAACTTTCAAGCTGTGTGACCTTAGGCAGGTCATTTAACATGCCTGCCACTGGAGAAGGAAATGGCACAATACTTCAATATTGTTGCTAAGAAAACCCCACAGATAGAACTATAGAGTCACAAAGAGTTGGACACGATTAAAATGACTAAACGGTAGAACTATAGGGTCACAAAGAGTTGGACACGATTAAAATGACTAAACAACAGCAATATACAAAATAGATACACGATCCAGGGCTTTTGTTTATGTATTGAGGACCTTAGTCTACCTTTCTCTTCTGTGCCTGGCCTCTGATAACCCCTTCTCCCCCCTAGAATGAGGGAAGCCCAAACCTCCCCTCCCCCCAAACATTAAACATAATCTCATTCTCAGTCTGATCATAACAATTTGATATAAGAACATGACCTAGGTACAAAAAAATAGCAGACTTTTCTATTATAAATATGGATTAGATGGTCATAAATATATCAGGAGAATTATTACTTGATTCTGAGGAAACTGATATTTGAGGGGTATCAAGTATCAAGAAGCCAATAATGGCGAGAGGTCTAAGTTTGTTATCATGATTTGAAGCAAGGTGAGTTTTGCTGAAAAACTTTGTTTAGCGATTGTCAGAGAGATCTGAAAATAGGCAAGAGATTTGCTAATGAGACAGAAAACCTAAAAGAGAAATACTGAAGTGAAGAAACTGAATAGTAAGAGAGAACAAAACCCACAATTCTAAAGAAATCAAGGTGTTCCTCTTTTAAGTCTAAAGAGAACGCTAAATTCAGGAACAAATTATTGAAAGAAAGAACTACATTATCAAGTAAAGAATGGTGAAGTTCAGCTTGCTTCAAAGAAAGTTCCTGTGTTACTAAGGGTCAAGCAATTGCTGTTGTATAAAGAAACACCAGAACTTTTCCTAGGATAGCAGAGAACTCTGGTTCTAATAAAGTCAGAGGATTAAACCCCAAAGCAGGATACTTCCTATGTATAATTTCAACTGGTGACTCCCTTCAGGAGAAGAAGAAAAACTCAAGAAAAGTTTAGCTACACTGATAGCCTACAATGCCTACAAAATTCAGGTACAAATGTTGAAAGATCAATGTCATAAAAGAATTAGAATCAGCTAACATTAAAGCAGGTGAAATTTTGATGCCCTGGGAAAAGTGGTTATCATGCATATTAGATATAATATTGAATTATATGATTATATCAACTATAGTCTATGATATGCTATATATGCTATATGTTGATATTATTACATATTATCATTTATTATTATTTGATTTACTTTTCCTCCTTCCATCATGTAGTTATATTTTGTTCTCTATATATTTTAGATACTTTTCTGCCTAGTAATGCTTTTTATTATGTATTTACCATATATATATATATATATATACATATATATATATACAACATATTATTATAAATAGGGCAGCTAGATAGCACAGTAGATGGCCTGAAGTCATCCTGACTTGAGTTCAAAACTGAGTTCAGATACTAACTAGCTGTGTGATCCTGGGCAAGTCACTTCATCTCTGTTTGTCTTAGTTTCCTCATCTATAAAATTGTGATAATAATAATAATACCTACCTCTAAGAGTTGTTGTGAGGATCAAATGAGATAATTGTAAAGCGTTTGCATTTAACAAATGCTACATAAACATTAAACTACTATTATATATGATTTGGTGAACCCTAAATGACTAATCAGGGAACTGAAAAATATTTTAGCTACAAGAAGAAATGTAATATTAACTTAAATAGATGTCCCACAGAGACTATGGATACTGTTAGTCTAAGAGAAAACAGAATCTTGGGAGAGTGGTAGTTTAGGTGTATTTTGAAGGGGAGTTTTAATCATAATTTCTGGAGAGAAAATAAGTATGTGAGGCAATAAGAGAACTTGCTGAAGATTGTTAAAGTAAGTAAGACTGACAGATTGCTTTCCATTGGGGGGTGTGGGGAGGGAAGTAAGATTGGGGGGGAATTTGTAAAACTCAAATAATATCTTTAATAAAAAAAAAGAAAAAGAAAAAGAAAAAAAGATGTTAAAGTTCAAGTTAAGTTAAAGATTGAAGATATATTTCTTGAAAAAACTGAGTTAAACTTTTAAGTTCCAGAAAAGGAACCTTATTGATAATTCCTGAGTGACTGTGGTGGCATTATGTTTCTAGAGTACAGAATAGAAGGCAACAGTTACAGTTGATAGTTGGAGATGACTCTTGCTGTGATGTTTCACACCTTAATACTTGATGAAATATTTAAATAAGTATCTAAATTTTAATACATTGGACAGCCAGTTCCATTGATAGTTAAGCTTATGAAACTGGGAGGGGGGTTGACAAAGAGGGAGAGGGAGGGAAAGACTGGGGGAAAGAAGTTTATCTTTTATATTGTAAACTGGAGAAGGATAAAGAGCTAATTAACAATGTCGGATATTTCTCTTCATTTAGGAGAGAATATCAAATTTGCTCCTTGACTCAGAACCTGAAAAGAGATAGAGTAAGGAAGTCCAGAAGCAGCTTGAAGAGTGGAGAACTGCTATGGTTGTCAAATAGTTCCTGATACTCATATAGACTATGAAACCTACCACACATGCATGTCATTTTTCTTGATAGAATGTAAGCTTTTTGAGGGCAGCAATATCCTTCAAAATTTTTTTTTACTTTGTTTCTCCAGCACAGTGTCTGGCACATAGTGAAGACTTAATAAATGCTGGTTGATTTGGCTGAGGTCAGCCTCCATCCACTATACTACACCACTCTCCCCCATACCATCCCCTGGACTCCCCAGTGGCATGTTCTAGGGTCTCTGTTTCTGTGATCACTCCTCATATATTATTTCAATCAAATAGAAAGTAAAATTTATAATCCTTCCCTGGTACAAAAAAAAATCCCTAATTATGACTGACAAATCCTGCCCCCTAGAACAAATGCCTGCTCAAAATAGCAGATGATACTGAACACTGAGGTGACTCACCTGGATCAGAGCAAGGTTACTACTGATCATTATTTGCTGTAGCTGAGGGTCATCAATGATCCCAGTGTTAGCCTATAAGAGAAAGAGAAAAAGGAAAGAATCAGTGGATTGGAACCCAGTGGACCTATCTAGTGGCTCCCCATTGGCCTGTCCTGGCCTGGCCTGGCCGGCCCTCTAAAGTCTAGAGGCCAGGCCAGTAAATGATCCTCCAGCCTCTGCTTGAAGACTGCCAATGACGGGAAACTCCATGCTCTAGAGGTGGCCCATCCCACCTTCGATAGCATTCACTGTGCACTGTTTCCTTCTGTTAACTTTATCTCCCTGTCTGCAATTTCTACCCATTTTTCTAGTTTTTTCCTCTGAATCCAAGCAAAGCAAGCCTTCTCTCTTCTGCATGACTACCTTTCAAAGACTTGAAGACAACCAACATCCTACTCCTCATAAACTTTCTCCTCTACAAACTAAACTTTCCTGGTTCCTTAAAAATCACTTCTCATTTGTTCAGGTATTTTGCAGTCATGTCTGACTCTTCATGACCCTATTTTGGGTTTCTTTTGGCAAAGATACTGGAATGATTTGCCATTTCCTTCTCTAGCTCATTTTTACAGATGAGAAAACTGAGGCAAATGGGGTCAAATGACTTGCCCACAGTCACATAGCTAATAATTGTCTGAGGTCAGATTTGAACTCAGGAAGAGGAATCTTCTTTATTTCAGCTCCAGTGCTTTATCTACTGTGTTACTTAGCTGCCCCCACTCTAAAACATTGCCAGTTCTTTGAATCAGGTTTCTTATAGCACCTTTGTGGTTCCCTCAACATCTTGATTATTATTCTCTGGGTTCATTAAAAATGTTGTGTCCAGAGTTGAATAGAACACTTCAGATACTGTTGGTATAGACTATACCCTGTTCTGGACACTAGAATTTTATTAATTCAGCCTTAGATTGATAGCAGTTTGTTTTAACTGCCTCATTAGGCTTCTGCTCCCAGTAATCTTAGATCTTTTCCCAGCTAATTTTTATTAAATAACCAATATTTGTAAAGTAGACAGATTATTAGTCTTCCCTATCTTACAGATGAGGGAACTGAGGCAGGAAAGACACTCTTATCTTGCTTTTATGTATTATGACTCAAAGAGTCCCTCTTATTTCCACATTCTGCAGCCTTATTAAAGAGACTTCAGGCCAGTAACTTAGCCTCCTTGGGTCTCAGTTTTCTCATTCGTAAAATGAGGGAGTTGGACTAGATGGCTTCTAAAGTCCTTTCCAACTCTAAACCTATGGGTTATTAGTTATGCTATCAGAGGAGCCATCTACAATAGGAAAGCAAAGTGAATTGCAATGCCCAATTGCTCAAATTATGACACGTAGTTGGATGGACATTAATTCTACTATGACCCAAATCCATCTAGCATATTGCTGCCAGGGTGATTTTCCTAAAATTGGTCTTTAATCAATATTGTTTGGAGGTTAGGAATAGAATCTAAATGTTTATAGTCTGCTTAGGAGTCTTCCATCTGTAAATCATCTGTTTGACTTTTGTCAAACCGAACACAAGAAGATGTTAATGAAAAACATAAAAAAAATGCAAGTGACTGTATCTGAGAACAATGAAATCACTGGTTACAAATGGAACAGTGATTTCTGAAATCACCTTCCTGTGTAGGTCAGATCATCAGCTGTGCAAAAGGCAAAGCAAATACCTAAACTTTGTTCACTCACAAGTGCTTTAACTCCACCTGTCTAAATCAAATGTTATTTCTGAAAAGTGAAATAAGGAAATAGGAAGAAATGAAGGCATTGACTACAGCTATGAATTAGGGCAATGAAGGGCCTTAAATCCATGCTATATGAGAGTTGTTTGAAGGAATGAGAGATGTCTAACTCAAAGAAGAAAAGACTCAGGGGAGGTATGTTAGCTGCCTTCAGGTATTTGCAGGGTGGACAGGTAGAAGGAGGATCAGACATGTCCTATTTACCACAAAAAGAAGAACTAGAAGCAATGAGTAGAAGGTGTAAAAACATTAATTTAGGTGTGTTATAAGGAAAAACTTCTTTAAAATGAGCTTTGTCCAAAAGTGGCATGGGCTCCCTTGGGATGTGGTATTGTGGTGGTTTTCCTTCCCTTGGCCGTCATCAGGTTAAAGCTGGGTGACCACATTCTGTGTATGCTGTCACTGGATGACACTGAGGTCCTCTCCATGCTTCTGTGTTTTATTAGCAACATTTAGCGGATGCAAAAATATTTACCACATTGAAGCTGCTGAAAGTGTCCAGAAACTGCCTTAGTCTGTAAATATTTTGTGATTTCTTTTCCAAGTGGAAAAGAAGTGGAAAAGAAATTGCAGCCAAGGGCAAGATGAGTTTAGGGTACAAGCTTATTTGCAAAACAGATGATGGTGGAAGATCATGTGCAGCATTGCCAAATGAAATGAGGGAAAAAACAGCTTAGAAGAAGTCAGGCTTATGGAGATTTTGGTGTGGGATGCAGCTAAATCAAATCATCCTGGTGACATCTGTAGATGAAATTGGCAGAAGGATCACAAATGGACACAAAATGAACCCGATTTACCATAATTTTTCAAATAATCTATTTGGGAGTGAAATCACTGTGTTTAATTCCTTTATATAATTCCTTTATATTGAATGTACTACATGAGGAAGCATCATAATATTTAAGAAGATGTAGTAAACAAAGGCAGCTTTTCTTAACAAATATTTCTAGCCAACTCTACAATGACTGTGGAACAATAAGGATAGAACAATACCAAAGGCATTCAGAAATAAGATTTCCTGGATCTATAAAAGAAAGGATGATGCTTAAAAAAATGGAAAAGATCATGGACTATGATGAATTAACAAAGAAAAGTAAAGCAATTTAGTCTGATTTTTCATCTTTAGAAAATTCTCATTAGAACAATCTACACACACAACAAAGATGTCCTTGATCAGAAATGTCAAATATGAGCCAGAATGGCCAATGAGGCTTATAATACTCCTGAATGTGACCCAAACCAGAATAAAAAGTATTCGGAAACATTTACCAAAATAAATAAAACAACAAAACAGATAATATTATATATTAGAACTAAGCCACTATGTAATCCAAAGGTTTAATGACTGTTTCTATTTGAACTGGACACCAGTGGTCTTCACGAAAGCATGAGAGGGTATTAGGCAGGATTTTACAAATTTTCTAAGGTAGACAAACTCTTTTCAGTTAGTCAACTGCCTGAGGGGCATGGGGAATATAAGATTCTCCTGGATGTGTTGTTTACTGATTTTTTTAAAAAGTATATGACTTAGGATGGCCCTGAATGAAGTCTCTCCTCAGACAAGGCATCTATCTCTCCTAGGAGTATGTGAAAATGATGGCTGTGACTTCACCAAAGTCCTCCTCTGATACTTCATGAATCACATGGATTGACAGCAAGGAAAATCTGTCAGTGTCATTGTCAAATGAGGGGGTTGGCCTAGATGGTCTCCAAGATTTTTTCCACTTTTCCTTCGGTCATGCATTCATCAGTCACTCTTGGCAACAACTCCTGAGAGAAGGGTTATGGGACCGAGGACTGGTCCCCCATCCTTTCATTTAGAGATTTCTTTCTGCTTCCTAAAGGGCTCCTTGCAAGTCCTTCACTGAATGAGAAAGGCTCTACATTGGGGTTCAGTGATGGCAGGAGGGTTAGTTGTCTAAGGACCCAGTCTCATTAAGAACATCTTATTCAGTCACAGCATGGATAGAAAGAATGGTTTTCACTGATGAAATAATAACTTCATCAAAGTATTAAGAAAACCCCATCTTCTCACTCTAGACTGGAGATGTTTTGAATGAGATTATCTCCCTATTTTCCTACAGCTCCAACACTATCTGGCTCCAGGCACCTTTTTGTCTACTTTATGGATACCAGCTACTTTGAGGTATTTTTCTCCCTTTAGAAAAAGATATACTTTGAGGTTATTCTGTCCATCTGTTTTTGTGATATTGGTTTATAAATTCATGTTAGTGGTAGAGATTTTTTTAGAAACCTTAGGAAGTAATCTCTAGGCAGTCACAAGAATTTTCCTCCTTTGAATGGTTGGTTGGTTGGTTCTTGACCTTCATTATCAAAGAGGACCAAAATGACATTACTATGTTAGAGACAAATTACAGTGTGTTTGATTGTGGCTGATCAGACCAATATGAGCTTAGAATACTCTACCACAGGTTGGGCACAAATAGTCCACAGAACACCTAGGGTGGGTTTTCTAAATATAAATGATACAAGTTAATGTCAGGGAAGGAAGGGTTGACTGCTATTTTCATGGTCAAATTTTAGGCTTGGATAAAAAAGAAAGGTTTGGTTTGAGTTCAGTGACTCTTGGTGGCTCATGGTGTTGATGAGACCCCAAATTATGAAGTCCCCAACATTTTGATCTGCTCTAAATATCTTCTAAATATGCACTAATTGCAGGTTCTGCTGCCTTTACTCCTGCCCAAGACCCTTTCTCTTCTGATTGCCCTTGTCAGTGCCCTCTACGCTGGGTTTGTTTAAGGTCTGATTTGTTTTATCCTTTACATTTACCTTACTCTTCCTCAAGGTTAAGTCCAAGGCTGCCTAGAGACTTAATTACTTGTTATCAGCACTTGATCTGCCTGGGGTCTCCTTTGATATCCAAAAGCCCACCTTAAAAAGCATGATTATAACTTAATTATAAATTCTGCCCTTTTTAACTGCTCCTTGTTGGCACCATCCATCCCTGGGCCAATTCTGACATCTAGAGTTCATCTTGACAGATTTAATCATCTACAGAGAACATTTTTTTCTTCCTTTTATTCAAACCTATATAAAGGAATATTTTCCAAATCTCTCTTTGCTAGAGCTATCTCCTAGCCTATAGCCTAGACCATTGAATTTTCAGTGTTCCAATAAACATCTAGCTTGACTAGGAGATAGTCTGCATCAGAGAATTCTTTCTCAGACACCCTGCACTGTACCCCAATAGTGTCATCTTAGATGAGTGACCTTCATGTCACTTTGCAAGAAGATCTCCATAGTAAATTAATCCTGCTTCTGCTCCCCATTATCATTGAGCCCCCTGCCTCTGATTTCTATTAGTAGCCTGTTTCAAACCCAGATAAGATCTCTTGTTCCCTCCCTTTTCAAACCCAGATAAGATCTCTTGTTCCCTCCCTTTTTCTTTAGTTCTAACTTTGAACTAGATCATTTCTGAACCTGGTGACATAGTTGTCAGTGTTGTTTGTTCTTCATTCTCTAAGAGGACCGTGACATCAGGAAATGAGATGGCATAACTTGCAAGCAGATAGGATTTAAGGGAGGTAGGGCTGTGCAAAGTTGCCAACCTCACTCTCTCTTCCTGAGCCATTTGGGTGCAGTGGCCTGAAATATATTAGGACGATTGGAGATGGTCCTGGATGCAGTAAGAGGCCTTGGCCTTTTCAGGGTAAAGTCTTTCCTAGATCTAAATTTGTTTGAGGAAATGACCATTCAGGGATTAATGCTAGATAAAAATGAATGAAGAATGGCCTCTTTAATAAAGAAAAAGAAACAAAGGAAGGAAGGAAGAAAAAGAGAGAGAGAGAGAAAGAAAGGAAGGAAAAAAGGAAGAAAGACAATGGGGAGAAGATCCTCAGGGTTTTTGGCCAAAAAAAAAAAAGCAATTGCTATTTACACTCACTCTGAGCCATCAGAATCCAAGCAATAGCCAAGTGAGACTTGGGCTGGGACCTACAGTTGATTCAGAGTGATTTGGGTTTAAGGAATGGTCAAAAAAAAAGAAACCTAAACTATGATATCTTGTTAGGTTTCAGTGATCAAAATTTATATTCCTTTGGACAGAACACTTGCAGATAAGGGTGTGATTGCCTATGTGGACAGAGGAAGAGGAGAGAGAAGAGAGAGAAGGAGGGAAGGGAGGGAGGAAAAGAGGGATAAAAGAAGGAAGGAAGGGAGGAAGGAAGGAAGAAAAGAGGAAATGTATTGCTCAATTGGAACTGGCTGGTTGGGTCCCCACTGGGACAACTACTATTACTCATAGGTAGTTGTTTGTCCTTCATTCTCTAAGAGGACCATGACATCAGGAAGGTGATGTCATAATTTGCAAGTGAACTGAATTTAAGTGAGGGAGGGTTGTGTGAAGTCACCAGTCTCACTCTCTTCTCTGGAGCCATCTGAGTCCAATGGCAAGGTATAGATCAGAATAACTGGAGATATATAGTAGAGAAGAATTGGCTATCATTCTCCCCTTCCGGACAGCAAAATTTTGTGGGGGGTCAAAACAATGGGGGGGGAAGAGGAGGGCATGATGTGAAACTTGATGGAATGATAAAGATGACAAGGGAAAAGGATGTCACAGAAAGAGACTCAGTTCCTTCCTATCTAAATGAAAGGTTGGAGTAGTTGAGCTTAAAATTTCTTATTAGAAATATAAGCCCTCATGGAATTTCAGAAAAGCCTGGAAAGACTTGCATGAACTGATGCTGAGTGAAATGAGCAGAACCAGAAGAATGTTATACACCTAATAACAACATGGGGTGATGATCAACCAGAATGGACCTGTTCATTTCAGCAGCACAATAATCAAATATAATTTTAAAAGACTTGTGTGAAAAATGATCCCCACTGCAAAATACTCTGAGGTCATCCAGCCTAGTGATGGAAAATGCCATCCCTATTCAGAGAAGGAACTGTGGAGTTTAAATGAAGACCAAAGCTTTGTAATCTTCAATTTTTAAAAGTTGTTTTATATATTATGTCATTTTTTTTCTCTCTAATGTTTTCTTCCATTTAGATCTGATTCTTCTTTCATAACATGATCAATATGGATCTATGTTTAGCATGTTTATAAATGCGGAGGCTATATCAGATTGCTTTCTGTCAGGGGGAGGGGAGAGGGAAGAGAGGGAGGGAGACAAATATAAAATTCAAAACCTTGCAAAAAATGATTGGTAAAAACTATCATTGCAAGTGGTTAGAAAAACAAATAAATTATTAAAATAAAAGAAATATAAGCCTTTGAGGTCAAGTACTATCTCACTTTTTATTTTTGTATTCCCAGCACTTAGCATTATACTTAATAAATGCTCACTGATTAACTTATTCTGTCTCTTAAATTCCAGGATTCCAGCTCCCTTTTTGTTTTCTAAATCAAGGGTTCTTAACTTGATTTAGATTTTTTTTAATATTTCAATATCACTGGCTTCCTTTGTAATCCCATGTATCTCAAAGGGATCCAGAGATTTCACCAGAGGGCTGAAGCTGTCTATGATAGAAACAAGATTGATTAAGAACTCCTGGTCTCAATATGTGTTGCCTATGATTGGCAGTTTCTACCTTCCAGTTACTCCTAAGAATTCCATAGGCAGTGTCTGGGTTCCCTCTGCCCATGGATCTCCAAAGAAGAGCATTAATGTGATAGCCAAGAATGAATAACTTGTTTCTTTGAGACACAGCAACTTGAAGGCTGCTAGAGCCTTTTCCCCTTTCTCGAACAAGAAGCCCAGATCTGAACTTACAGCTGTGGAGAGGCGGGAAGCCAGAGTCATTTCCAAGTTCCCTTTCAGACCTACAAGGGGAGGCACCAGGGTTAAGAGTTCTTTAATCTCCACAAACACCTTCCAGTGCTGCAAGGGAAAGAACAAAAAACACATTAACCCACCTATGCACATGGTTACATATACCTAATACACAATTATCGACCTGCTAGGGCAGAATGGCACAATGGTTAGAATGTCAGACTTGGTATCATTAAGACCTGGATTCCAATCCTACCTCAGATACTTCCTAACCATGGCCAAGTCACATAACCTCTATATGCCTCAGTTTCTTCATCTGCAAAATAAGAGGCTAGAATTGAAGGCCTCCTCTAAGATCCCTTCCAATTTGATGTCTGTGACCTTAACTATGTCATTTTCCTTCTCTTTAGCCTCAGTTTCTCCACCTGTAGCATAATACAAATACAATATTGAACTATAAAGTGAAATTTTCTCACAGCCTCAATTTCTTCTTCCCTCCCTTTTCCCCACTCCTCTTTCTCCATGAATTGGAAGAGGTCAGCTAGTTTAATCTGTACCTGAAAAATGATCCTCAGTGCAAAATACTCTGAGGTCATTCAACCTAGACTCCCAGTAAGAGGGAAGTCACTAGTCCCCAAGGCAGTCCAATTTTTGGCCAGCTCTCAGTTTGAGGAAATTTTTCTCTTTCTACAGTTCCTTCAGAGACAGCATTAACACATGGGACATTTTCAGATCAAATTTCATCCTACAGATTCATGCAAAGTGCAGTCAAGACCCTTAGCAGAGGTGACCAGAATGATAGTTATACAGTTGGAAGCAGAACCCCAGAGACCTGGCTTTGAACATTGATCAACTAATTTTGAACTGGTCAATTTTGCCCTAGAATTGTTGAATACCACCTGAAAAATGAGCTTCCAGAAACCAGGAAAAGAACTGAAGCATTTTAAAATCCCAGAGGTTAAGTCACTGCTTAACAGATCCCTGGGTGACCTCAGTGGAAAAAGTTATCAAAAACATCTGCCCAAAATAGAAACTCAATTAGAGCCAGAATCTTCTCAGTACTTTTAATTAGCAGGTAGATTTCAGCCTAAAGAACTGGCCCTATGAGAGATGCTATGACAAAAGAACTTCAGGAGATTAAGAGATGATGAAAATGGAGGAGTGGAAATGGGTTAAGGAAGAATAATCTTTAAAAAAAAAGTCCTTCAACTTTAACTTGGGAAAAATTCAGGTCAGAGGACCCAGAGAAATCCAAGACCTCATTCTGCCTTCAAGTTTCAAGGTTACAAGTATAAATCCTGAAAGGGGCCAGTTAGATTCTCATGAAAGCAATTTATGTTTCTTCTTAACTCTGGGCAAGGTTTGACGCAAGTGATCCTCTCCTCCTGGACTTTCACCTCTTTGGATTATGCCATGGATTTAGTTCTCTTGGTTTTCCTACCACCCCTCTGACCTATCTTCCTCAGTCTCCTTTGTAAATCATTCATATCACACACTCCCTAACTATGGATATATCCCTAAGATTCTGTCCTAAGCTCTTTTCTCTTTCCTTTCTCTCGGTGAATACATCATCCTCCAGGGATCCAAACAGTCTAGGTGACCACGGTTTATGGAGCACTGAACTTGAATCAGATCAGGAAGATCTGATTTCAAATCTAGCCTCAGACATTTATTTGCTATGTGGCCCTGGACAAGTTATCTAAGCTCTACTTGCCTCATTTTTCCTATCTGTTAAATGAGGGAAAATCAACTTTCTTTCAGGATTGTAGGGGATCAAATGAAGGGATAAGTGTAAAGCATTTTGCCAAATTTTAAAGAACTTAAAAATGCTACTATAATCATCATCATCATCATCATCATCATCATCATCATCTCTACAGAGAGGATTCACAAATCTATATATCCATTCTCTTTCCTTCTCCTCCTCCTCTTTTTTCTCTCCTTTCTCCACTCCCTCAGTCTTTCTGTTTCTGTCTCTCTCTTTCACATGGTCTACCTGTCTAGCTTTATTTCCCTTTGTGTCTCTATCTGTCTCTCCCTTGAGCTCCACTATTAGGGAGGGTCACACTGCATTTCCCAGGGACACAATAGATTTAAATAGATCTAATCAATGCTTCTAGAACTTGTATCTTTGCCCTTAAACCATCTATCTTCTAAACTTTCCTAATTCTGTCAAAGGCACCTTCATTCTTCCTGTTTCCCAGCTTTATCATCTCACTATTATTGACTCCTCACTCTTCCTCACTCATCCCCCCACCCCAAACATTGCCAAATACAGACTATCTCTTCCATCTGGTCTCTTCTCTCCACTCACACAACACCACTTGTTTGGGTTTCTATCATCTCTCATTTGGACAGTTGCAAGAGCCCCCTGACTGGGTATTCCTGTTTTAAGTCTCTCCCCTTGCCAATCCATCCTCCATAAAACTACCAAAGTTATTTTCCATTAATGTTGATCTAACATCATTCTTTTCAATTAATTCCAATAATTCCCTACTGCCTCTTGGTGATTTTTTTTTTTATAATGCAATGGGGTTAAGTGGCTTGCCCAAGGCCACACAGCTAGGTAATTATTAAGTGTCTGAGGCCGGATTTGAACCCAGGTACTCCTGACTCCAGGGCTGGTGCTCCATCCACTGTGCCACCCAGCTGCCCCTCTCTTGGTGATTTTTAAAGCCCTTCAGAATGTGGCTCCAGACTCACCTCTGTTCATCTCCCTCCTATGCTTAGGGCACATTTCCTCCTCACCTTCACCTCATAGAATCACTCTTTTTCTAGCAAAAGTTCAAGCATCACCTTCTACACAAAGTTTACATAAAGCCTCTCTCAACTACCCCAACCTCCTTCCCTGTCTTGCAATCATTAGGGGATGTATTATTACTATTGTTGAATTGTTTCCATCATGTCTAACTCTTCAAGGCCTCATTTGGGATTTTCCTGGCAGAGATACTGGAGTGGTTTGCCATTTCCTTCTCCAGCTCATTGTACAGATGAGACAACCGAAGCAAACAGTTAAAGTGACTTGCCCAGAGGTATGCAGCATTAGTAGGAGTTTGAAATCAGATATGAACTCAGGAAGATATGTCTTTATTCCACATATACTCATGCATGTGTATAGATATATATAATATATGCAGATCTAAATATACATATACATATCTAAATATAAATATACATTTACACAAATATATATGCACAGACATATAAATATGTGCATATTCATATGTGTGCAGGCCATGTTTGTTGGCTGGGTTATATGTGTGTACACATGTAAATGTGTATCTATTCACAGACAAACATGAGCTAGGTGGCACAGTGGATATAAGTGTCAGGGCTGGAGACAGGAAGACCAGAGTTCAAATTTGGCTTCAGTCACTGTGTGACCCTGAGCAAGTCACTTAACTCTGTATGCCTCTGTTTCCTTTACTGTTCCCTAGAGAAGCCGTTCCATCATCTTTGAGTCTTTCATTTACTTTCTCCCATGTCTGGATGGCTCTCACCTCTGAATTTTAGAATCTCTAGGTCTCTCCAAAGCTCAGTTGAAAGGTCACTAACTACAAGAAATCTTTCCCTATTTCCCCTGATTATTAGAGCTCTGCTTAAATTTGTATTTGAGAGACAGCATGCCATGGTAGATAGAGAATTAGCTCCAGAGTCAGCAAGATTTGGGTTCAAATCCAGATTTTGCCATATTGATTCTTGTCTGATATCAAAGACGACCAAAATGACATGACTATGTTAGAGACAAGTTTCAGTGTGTCCACCTATGGCTGAACAGATCAATATGAGTTCTGAATACTCTACCACAGGTTGGGCACAAATAGTCCATGTGACCATTTGGTGTGGACTCTCTAAATTTACACATCTTATGTTTTTTTTTTTGAGCTACTATTCCATTTCTGCTTTGGTTCATGGAGCATAGTACTTTGATGAGGGCATGCCATCCTGAACAGTCTGCGCCAGTCATACATGATGCACAATCAATTCCAAAGTTCTTAATACACAACTTGAGTGTCCTCATACAGATCTTTCTGATAACTATGTGAGTACTTGTCCTGTGTGAGCTCTCCATAAAAGTCTTTTTGGCAAGTGTATGTTGGACATTCGAACAATGTGGCCAGTCCATTGTAGTTGTGCTCTCTATAGTAGGGTTTGAGTGCTTGGATGTTTGGTTCAAGAAAGGATCTCACCTGCCAGGTGATCTTCAGAATCTTTCTGAGACAATTCAAATAGAATCGGTTCAGTTTCCTGACATGGTGCTGGTAGATGGTCCAGGTTTCACAAGCATACAACGAGGTTAGCACAATGGCTCTAGAGACTTTAAGGTTGGTAGCCAGTCTAATAGAACCTTTTCTCTCCCACACTTTCCTTCAGAGCCTCCCAAACACTGCTCTGACAATGTTTAGGTCAACTCCATCACCTATGTGTACATTCCTGGAAAGTATATTGCCAAGAAAAATGAACCATGCACTATAAACAAAATGCCTTCATTTGCTGTAACCAACGGCTCCTCATAAGGATAGGGTGGTGCTGGCTAGTATTACTTGTTAGACTAAAATGAGTACAAGTGGCAGAGAACTGATCCACACTGCATTGCATGTCAGCTTCAGAGCCATTGCCTTATCCTGACTGTAGGATCCTAGGGAAGTCAATGAACCTTCCTGTCCTAGGAAACTCATAACAATTGTAATTTAGGGAAAAGGTGTGAAGCTGTTCTGGCGGAGGAATTTCCTTATGTAGAAATCTAAACACTGATGAGTTTTTAACATTCATTTTCCATTTTCATATTATTTCCCATCCCCACAAGAAAATAATTTCTTTGAGGGCTAGGATATTGGCATTTTTGACTTTGTAGCCCCAGCATCTAATCCAATGTCTGATACACAGTGGGTGCTTAATAAATGCTGATTGGATTGAGTTGATTTGGGACTAGACAAAACATCCTAGCAGAAAACTGGAGAACACAGCACTGAAGAGAGGGGTGTCAAGGTATGGGGGAGGGGAGTGGGGAAGACAATCCCCTGGGCTGATGAGGCTCCAGGCTAGGCTCTCTTGCTGACCTGCTTGGGGGATGTGGGATAAATCAGCTCCATCTCTGGGCTGTTTATCCAGGAAATGAAAGGGTTGGGCAAGACAATCTCTAACACCCCTTTCATTTAGTCCCTACAGCCTATGATGAGGTGATCAGGTGGCTGACTTTAGGTCAAACAGTTCTATGTGTCTCCTTCTTGTCCTTCCTGATGTGGACCCTAGGTCAAGAGCAGCAAGCCAGGATGTTAAGGAAGCAGCAACCACAGTCACACAACTAATTCTCATTTTCTCTGTCTCTCTCCCTCCCTCGTTCCATCTCTTCTCTCTCCCCTCTTTCCTTCTCCCTTTCTCTCTGTTCTCTCTCCCTTCCTCTTTGCCTCTTCCACTCTCTCTCTCCTTCCCCTCATTTTCCCTTTTCCTCTCTCCTTCATATAAAATCTCTTTGTAGATAGCTTTTAAACATTAGTTATCCAAACCAGTGGCAGAAGATTTGAAAATACTGGGGGAGGGGGAAGGGGGGAGAGGTGTCGCCAGATATAGCAGCAACTATTTAAAAGTTACAACTCAGCTTTATAGATTATGTTGTAATGTTTGTAAAGACCCTTGGAGACAGATGTCATCTAAGCCTTACAACTTTAGGAGAATCAGCTGCTATTTTCACCCTCATTTTAGAGAAGAGGAAACAGGCTTGTGGCTCAGAAAGGTTATGTGAGTTGTCCCGGGTTGCACTGCAAACAGATGATGTGGGAGTCACATCCAGCTCATCTTAATCCAAGTCTGACACTCCTTCTGCTGTGCTATCCTGCCTCTGATACAATAAAACCTCTTCCTTCTTCTCTCAGTCAACAGTAATATTAATAGCTAACGTCTTCATAGCACTTTGACTATATTACCTCATTTGATCTTCACAACAATCCCATGAGACAGGGTGTTAGCTCCATTTTACAGAGGGGGAAATGAAGGATCCAAAGGTTAAGTGACTTGCTAGGGCCACACAGTTGGCCACCATCTGCCTCAGGTCCTCCCAGCGTCACTGAAAAGTCTTCCTTAATGATAAACAAGTACCTTTCTATGCACCATACATATACTTAGAGATATAAAGGGAAAAAAATCTCACAAGGAGAATTCCAGGAAAACAGTCTGAGAGAATTTTAGGACTTTAAAATGTCCTCAGTTTTACCATTAAGCTAGTCTGAAGACATAAGAGCTTGTGGTTGGGGATGTCAGCTCATCCAGTGTTAACAGCATTCATGTTTCCTACTCTGAACTTCTCCATTTACATGCCCAATAGTCCAAAAAGTCCATCATCTATTCCCAAAGGGGCCCTAGCAACAAAACCCTAGAGATTTAGGATAAGGACAGCTGAGAGCCTGCTTATAATCCACTGAAACTATCTGAGCCTAGAAGAGTGTAGGATGCTGGGTCCTGCTCCGGGGTGGCGAGGAGGATCCTAATAACATCTTGTCTGTGTGATAGGTATTGCCAGGCCATTCTTAGTGACCTGGACTAGATGAGTAAGGGACTTCTACCACCTCACCTCCCAAGGGGGATTACATTGAAATTACATTCCAGAAACTGCCATACATACTTGGACTTCGTTTGCCACCAGGCCTGCAGCCACCATACCTACACCAGAAAGTAGAAATGGAAAGAGAACTTGTAAGATGATGGAGGTTAATGACTCAGGGATGAATCCATTTGGAGACCTGAACATCTCACAGGAGAAGCCTCTCAGTTTCCCTCCACGGAAGCGGAATTCCATATTTATCTGGGTGACAACCATGATTGTGTCCTTCACCCCATTCCCAAGGGAGGAAGCAGGAGGAGAATCTGGCTAGGAAGCAAGGCCACTTTCCTGGAGGTCAGAGCAGATGGGTCTCTTCCTCCCTCTCCCAAAGTGTTCGTTCTTCTCTGTTCCCAACTGAGGACACCTGGAGGATTCCCCCAAGAAGCCAGTTCAGGGACGGGGGTGAGTTCTCTGTCAGGTCTCTGTTCACGGGCCCTGCACCACAGCAGAGGGCTATTCTGAATACCCCCAAGTAGGGGGGAATGAAATCCAAAAACAAAAAAAAAGAAAAAAGAGAAATGGCCCAGTTCTGACTTGGTGTCCACACTTACAGACTCATTCTAGGTGGTTTACATGCCATGAACACTGTTCAACATGGGCAATGGCTGTTCTGTGATAGGAAACCTGAAATACGGGAACCTACAGAAGAGACTGTTGTCCTGCTCCCAGTTCCAATCTTAACTTCCTCCTGAACTCTTCAGGACAAGAGCTCAGCAAGGCCAGTCTAGTCTGGACTCTGACTTCTGTCTCACTCTCTTTTCTATGGGAAGGGAAGGTCAAATGAAGGAGGTGGGCGGTGATTGTCTCAGTGACTGATCCCACGTGGTGCTGACCTCTTCCCTTGGTGGAGAAGGTTGAGGAGAATTTTGATCCAAAAAGAACCAGTTCAGGCTAGCTCTAAATCTTCCTCACTGAACTTTTATGCCAAAAAATCCAAATAGGCCACGAGATCCCAAGAAGATAAAGAACATCTCTCATGTCCTGATATTCATCATCTTCTGACAGATTTGTGAAGGTTTGAGATCAGATGCCAGTGATTTTTCTATTTAGGAGAGTTTGATCATCTCTCCAGGCTTCAGGATCATTTGTGCTGGTGAAAGATCTCACAGACTTCTTCTTCCAAACTGGGATAGCTGGTTGTTTTCCTTAGCTCCTAATATCCTGTACACCCTTTTGTGCTAGTGTTCCTTTCATCTTGGTATCAGCTAGACTCATAGGCAAGGCAGATCAGAGCTGGAAAGGACACCCCTGATCATTTCTATTGTTTGGTGTCTTCTACTCATTCCGAAGACTATGTGGAATGGAATGTCCAGACTCAGTGGGGCCTATCAGAGGAGGCAGGAGGGAACATGATACCAGAGAAGGAGGCTTCAGTCTCTACCCAAGGGGCTGGTTTCAACTCTGATGTCTTCAGAAAGCACTACTCTCCTCACCCCACCCCTTCACCATGGAGGTGATGAGGGCAGCAGCCCTTTGGAAAATGGGGAGCAACCTATAAATGAAAGAGAAGAGGGCACTACCTCCTCAATGCTACAGCTTTTCAAGAAGGAAATGTTAGCTACAGGTAAATAGGTGACTCTAAAGTATCAGATACTCTCTTTAGAGTGGGGAGGGAGGGACTTCCAGCCAAGATGGTGGAGAGAAGACATACACAGTTCTAAAGTCTTCTGATCTTTTCCCATCTATGATATGAAACAAACCTTTTAACAGAAATCTGATCCACAAAACCCAGAAAGAAAAGCCAGGAGAAAGAACATCTACCTCAGGATTCGTCTTCCGCAGCCGTGGGTGAGTCCAGGCACAGAGGGTGGATCAGTCACGGATCAGCCTGATTAGTGGTGGGGTTGGAGTCCTGGGAGCCTGAGGGCCCAAGAGCCAGACTTGCTTGATCAGTGGTGGGGCTAGACTGCAGGGGCTTGGGTCTACTAGGGAGCAGAGGCATTGGTGTTGGCACTGACCCGCTGGAGCTTGCCGATAGGGCTGGGGGGAGAGTTCCGGTGCAGGAGAGTTGTGGACACCATCCCTGGGCTCCTCCATTGCTCCGAGGCCTCTTCCCAGAACAAACGCAATTGCAGACTACTTTTGCCCCAGGAACAGGTGTGTGAGTAGAGGGGGGAGGGACCTTGAAGTTTCTAAAATCTACACCCCCCCTTATATTCTCCCACCTGTCTCTGCCAAAAAAATTAAAGAAAAACCAAAACCTTGTAGTAAATATTCATAGTCAAGCAAAATTCTCTCATGGGTTTTTGTTTCCCTGAGTCCATCACATCTCTGGTAGTATCCCTCATCATCAGTCCTCTGGGCCTGGGTCAACTCTCTCATGCTATGGCTGATGAATGGAGAGACCCCAATTTCAAATCATCAGTCCTTTTCTCCCTTTATTGATAGATGGTCTTTCAAAGCAGAAACTATGAAGTAGCAGAAGGGAGGGACTGGAAATCACCTTCCCCAACAATATACACAGCAGTTTAGGCAGGGACCTTACATTGGACAAAAGGCACCCTTCAACTGCTTACTTTGTGTTTGTTGATGGATTGGGAACCCTTCAGACAAACTAGCACCACTTCTTTTCCATCTCCATTATTCTGAGTCCTTCACTGTTTCAGTTGTTTTGTAGCATTTTTAAAGAAAGGAATTATTGACATGTTTCTTTACTTTATTTGCATCACAGGGAAGCTGAAGATTAGATCATACTTAGACAAAGATAAATAAGGGAGACAGAGTAAGAGTGAGGAGGTGGAGGGCACAAATAGCCAAGGACATAAGAAAAACCATCTTGGAGGAGGAGGCATTTAAGGATCACTCAGATTTCCTCAATCCATCTATCAGTACAATCTCATTAAGCACTTGCTCAGCCAAAAATGAAAGAATCTCTACTCCAGTAAGCATCCCCAACAATGCAAGCTATGACACAGTGGGTCAGTGAAGTTGCTGTATTGGCCTGTACCACCTACCCATTTCCCAATCAGGGATCCTTTCTTGTCATCCTGCCCTGCCCTTCCCCAAAGCCTCTCTGGTCTCCTATTTTCAAATGACCTTGATCACAGATGCTTGTCAACTAATCCCTCAGAAAGCATGCACCAAGTTTCAGTTAGATGATGATGAGGAGGTATAGCTGCTGATATTTATATAGCACTCTAAAATCTGGAAACTTTTGCCCAGCACCATTCCCTAGCACATAGCAAACATTTAATAAAGGCTCTATTGATTGCAAAGTGCTTTACAATTTTTCCCTTCAAAACAGCAAAGGGCATTTTAAACCCCAAGGAAACTGAACTAGAATGGCTTAAGAGCATGTGATTTGGTTGATCTTTGGGCTGGAAGGCCTTCCTCTGCATCGGAGCCTAGATTACTTGCTTATTTGTTCCTCTTACCCGGCTGTAATTCAAAAACAATCCAGCCATGCTCATTCCAATGCCCGCAAGTAGAAAGGGTAGGATCACTTGGAGGCCGATGGTTAAAGCTGTTTCTTCCTGAGGCTTTTGGGTGTCTTTCCCAGATTCTTCCTGGAAGTTCCATGGCACAACCTTGGCCAGGGGTTGCCTTTGGCTCTTCTCTCTGGACAAAAGCTGCTCCTCACTTCCCAGCTGCCCATCTTTCCGCCTCTGTCTTGCCTCTTCTCCTCTCATCTTGGATCAACTGTCATGTCATTCACTCACTCTGGGGCTGTTAGAAACAATAATAATGAGTGATAATATTAATAATAATAGTACCTTGCTGATATAAATAACCAAACACCAAGAGACTCCCACAACATCCAGACCATAGTACTGTTTCCTACCAAATCAGATCATGGGGCAGAATGATTCTGGAAAAGGCAAGACAAAGATGTCTCACACATGTCCTCATTATAATAAACATAGTTGTCCAAGTCACGCCACCAGTCACTTGGTCGCTGTGGTCCTCTTCAATACTGAAGGGCACCTATCATCATCATCATCATCATTATTATAAGAAACAAGATAATAAAAGAGTTTCTTATAAGGTATCACAGAACAGAAGCTGCATTGAAGAGACGAGAGGAAGAAATGGAGGGTTTAGAGAAGGAAAATTAGGCCCATAGAGTCAGTGGCCTTTGCAGTCTCAGAGGCAGGTCTCACAACCAGCATTTGAATCCAGCTCTTCTGATTCCAAATTCAGTGTTTTTTTCCAATACACCATGAGGCCTCTAGTAGAGAAATACCCCAAACCCTTTAATTGTATATCTCTGTCTTCCAATCCCTTATGTTATTAATAGTGTTGTATGCCTTTCTAACTTTCCCAATGTGTCATTTCATCATAATCCCATAGCCTCCCCAATCTAGAGCCTTTAGGAAATACCGACATAAATCCAGTTCAGGATAATCACTTCCCCACAAATGTGGAGCTAAAAGGAACCTCAGAGACCACCCCTTTATTTTAGTAAGAGAGGAAACTGAAGTCCAGAGAGAAGTATGTTGTCCAAGCCTACAAAGGCAGTGTTGGGGGGGGGTGAGATTTGAAACTGGGTCTTTTTTTCTCCAAAGTCAGTTCTGTGCTTTGAAGAATAATAATCATAGCAAGCATTGAATAATGAAGGGGATGTTAACCTTGGGCAAGCTCTTTCCTGTCCAGAGCTCTCCTCCATGACTCCCAGGAGCCCATTTGTGATTTCACTAACACTTCCCTGCAAGTGAAAACTGTATCATCAGAGTTGCAGGTGTACAATAAATAGAACACCATAAAAGCCAGTCACTAGGGATCTCTTATGCACCCACTAGGTGCTATGGTAGGCTTTGAGTATATGGACAAAGAAAAAGCAATAACCACCCTCAAGGAGCTAATGATCTAGTAGAGAAAATGAGAAATAAACTTGTAAGAACATAAACCATAGACATGAAATGAATAAATAGAAATAGAGACAAAGTGTTTTACTACAGAGTATTTGAGGAAGGAGACTACTTGCAGTGGAGGAGATAAGGAAAAGTGTCAGAGAGAAGGTGATGTTTAACATTTATCTTCCAGCAAAAGAGACTCTATGAGGCAGACAGAGTAGTACAGAGCATGAATTTCAGGTTAGCAGTAGGTCCCAAGGCAAGTCAAAGCTGGTCGTTGTTTGAGCCCTGATTGGCTCAGAGTAAATGTAGACAGCAATTGCTTCTGTTTTGACTAGAGAAAAGAGACCTTATTTGCCTCATTTCTTACCTAGCCAATGGGCAGCTAGGTGATCCAGTGGATAGAGCATTGACCTTGGAGTCAGGAGACAGGAGTTCAAATCCAGCTTCAGACATTTGACTCTCACTAGCTATGTGACCTTGGGCATGACACTTAACCCTGATTGTCTCACATCCAGGGCCATCTCCATGTCTCCAGAGGAGAAAGTGGACTGGTGACTTAGTGCAGTCCCACTGAAAACCAAATTATGTAATTGTCATGGCATCACCTCCATGATGTGATCTTCTTCAAAAATGAAGGACAAACATCTTACCTAGTCTAAATCACTGAATGGGTGCTGTGTCAGTCAAACTGAGACTGGGGAAAGATGTTGGCTTACAAAGGCCAAGGCCTCTCACTGCATCCAGGACCATCCAGTCATTCTGATCTACATCTTGCTATGGAACCCAAATGGCTCAGGATAAGAGAAGAAGACCGGTGGTGACTTTGCACTGAACGCCTTCACTTAAAGCCAGTTCACTTGCAAGTCTTCCTGATGTCATGGTTCTTTTCTCTGCTTTCTCCCATCCCCAGAAGACTCCCCTGAACTCCCCCATTTATCTTCCCTTGTTAATAATGCCTTTCCTTTCAAAGCCAAGCTCATTAAACCATGGCCAACTCCTTCCGCCATCCCAAAGTGATGTTCACTTCTTAAATGTCTTTTTCCTTGCTTGTTTTAAAGAACTTATCAATCTTTCAATGTAAAGAGAACAAAAAAAAGGATTGTACTGGAGTCAAGAAGTTCTAAGTTAAAATCTAGCCTCAGACACTACCTACATGATCCTGGGTAAGTCACTTAATGTCTATTTGTCTCAGTTTTCCATCTATAGATGGGCACAGAATGGAGAAGAAATGACAAACCATTCCAGTATCTTTGCTGTGAAAATCCTATGAAAACCATCAAGGGGGGGTTATGTAGAGTCAGACATGACCAAACAGCTGAACACCAACATATAAAACTGAAATTTTATAACATAGTTTAAGTATGTGGGGTTCTTGCTCTGGGGGGGAGTGAAGAAAAATTGGAAGAGTAGACTGGAAAAAGACTGGGGGAGAATAGAGAAAGAAGGGGAAAAAAACTCAGGGAAGAATGGATTGGCCCTGAATCACTTAACAGATATTTATTAAGCACTTACTATACACCAGATCCTTGGCTCAATGCTGAGGATATGATATACAAAGAAGGCTTCAAACGTTCTAACCTATTTAGAAACAAAGCAATTTTTTGTTCTTCATTGTCCTTGTTTTACTCCAATGGAGGAATTTAATTAGTTGCAGACTATTAGAGCCACAAGGACCTTAGAGACCATCTGATCCAATTCTTTCATTTCACAGATGACATCAAGACCCCAAAAGGTGAAGTTGCTGTTTTGTCTTTCACCCACTCTTAGCAAGCACTTCCACATTCTAGCTGTCTTAACTTCTTACTAGACTATGATGGTTTTTGCAGCCCTCATTAAGCCCTTGATAAGCAGCAAATGAAGAAAGAATGAATCATATTCCATATGCCCAATCCAACCCATCAAGGATCACACTAGGGTAGGGGGCCAACATTGCTATATCAGAGATCAGAGAGGGAAAAATAAGGGAAGCCTTAATGATGAATAGGCGATTAGGATGAAGTGGAAAGGGACAGTTTGGTGATGCCATGAATAGAGCACCAGCCCTGGTATCAGGAGGGCCTGAGTTCAAATCTGGCCTCAGACACTTAGTACTAATTTGGCTGTGTGACCTTGGGCAAGTCACTTAACCCCATTGCCTTGCCAAAAAAAATGAAGAAAGGAAAGTTAGAAAAAACCTCTAAAATTGTGAACTTTGATCTCCAGAAGGTTTGAGGAGACACTGTTAGGAAATGAGTGATGGTTAGAGGACTGCTAGAAAAGGAATGATTTTTTTATGGGGGAAATAATAATGTCTGTTCATAATGCGTTAGAATCTTCAGGGTACCTGGAAGATTTAGGAAGAGTACATCATCTCAATTTATCTTTGTCTGTTAGAGAAAGATAGAACTAGAGACAGAGATACAGATAGATATGGGTTCACTTTGGGTAAAGAGAACCAAAAACATTTGGAAGGCAAGGAACATGGAAAAATATCATACTAATGACAAACCAAGATGGAAAGGCCATGCTAACTACTGACAGAAGGACAAGAGGTGCCTCTTTTAAAACTTGACTTGATGTATCTCATAGGAAGGCAAACTGACAATACCTTGAGAAAATCCAATAAAGAAAATAACAATACATATATGACCATAGATCTAAGGCTGGGAGGCACCTCAGAGACCATCATAATAAAACTCCTCATTGGACAAATGGGGGAACTGAAGTTTTCAGGAAGGTGAACTGATTTGTCCAAAGTCACCTAGGTGATAAGCATCAGAAATGGGTTTTTTCAGGTCCTCTGACTCAAGTCAATGGTCTTTCTCTGGAACATGCCATCTCAAGAGGATACCTCTCCCTCATACAAAGCATTTTTACCTATATTATCTCATTCAGTCATAGATACTGTGAAATAGGATGTGCTGAAGAGCACAAGGTTGTGATAGAAAAGGTGCTAAAATGAGGGGAAGAAGCTGGATTCAAATACCACATCTACCCGAGTAAGCCTGAACAAGTCACTTCATCTCTGGGTCTCAGTTTCTGAATCTGCAAAAATAAGGAGGTACTAGTCTAAATGCTCTTTAAGGTTGCTTCTAGCTCTGGCATTGCAAGGTTTTATGACTATACTTCTTGTTACATATGAGTAAACTGAAATCAAGCCAAGTGACATCCAGAATTTCTCAGGTCCCTAGCAAATCTAACATTCTATGAGTCTCTGAGTTACAGGCAGACAGGGCTTGAATGGGGTACAGTGGCAACTATACAATAAAAATAAACACAACTTGGGCAGCTAGATGGTACAGTGGATAGCGCACCGGCCCTGGAGTCAAGAGCACAGAGTTCAAATCTGTCCTCAAACACTTAATAATTGCCCAGCTATGTGACCTTAGGCAACTCATTTAACCCCATTGCCTTAAATAAATAAAATTAAAAAAAAACAGTTTATTACTCAACCACTTATTGTATGCCAAATACAGGATAGGTATGTTGCAAGAGATATAATTTCAATACAACACAGTTGGATATGATCTCTGCTTTTAAGGAGTTTACAGTTAAATTAGGGAGATAAGATGATAACATATAAATAGGTTATATTTATCATATATATTATATGATATTGCATGATCATTGCAAAATCAAATGCTAGGTGAAGGGTGAGGAGGAAAGTAGACACCAAGATGGATTAAGACCTTAAGACGGGGGAAGGTATCAAGGAAGTTTTCATAAAGAAGATTGCATTTCAGTTAGAATCTTCTTCCATAAGGTTCCATATAGGATAAAATAGGATAAAATCTCTATACCAATTCCTATACCAATAAAATCCGCAACCCTTGAATAGAAGGCAAACTCCTGATGGTCTGTTTCATTTTTGTCTCTCCAGTTACAGTACCCAGCATCTAGAAGATTATCTTAATCTTAAACAAAGGAACTTAATCCAGCTCTCTTGAATTAGATCCTGTTATAGGGAACAGCAATTGAAGGAAAAAAAACAGGTAGCTGGGGTGCATGGCAGGGGGAAGAGTGATTGCCATTTAATGGATATCTAGAGAATATGAAAGGGATAAGGTTGGAAAGAGGGGCAGCTAGGTATCCCAGTGGATAGAATATAGGGTCTGAAGTCAGGAAAACTAATCTTACTAGAGACCCTGGGGAAGTCACCTAACTCTGGTTGCCTCACTTTCCTCATTTGTAGAATGAGAAGGAAATGGCAAACTACTCCAGTATCTTTACCAAGAAAAGCCCAAATAAAGTCAAGAAGAATCAGATACAACTGAATACAACAAATAGGGTGTTAGTGGCTGTATGGGGGAGGGGTAGAAGAAATGGTATGAAAATGGAATTGGTAGGCCCAGGTTGAGGATTATAAGTGACAGATGAGAGAAAGGGAATAGCTGGAAATAGCCCCAAGGTTACAAATACAGGAAGACAGGTAGACAGTGGTGCTAGACAGAGACAGTGAAAGTAGACTCACAACAATTTTATGGGGAATGAAAAATGAGCTTTGGTTTGAAAATGCAAGTCTGAGATGGTGGTGGGGATATCCAAGAAGATGCCCTTGAGGCAGGGGGAAATTAGGATGAGATATAAATTAGAAACTCACTTTTATGAAAACAGTGGGTGGAGCTGTGAGAAGGAATGATGGAGAAGCAGCATAACCTAGGAGAATGAATAGGCACAGTAAGAGATAGAGAAGATGACGAACAACAAATATAAAGGAGAAAAAGTTAGAAAAGTAAAAAAAAAAATCAAAGGGCAGAGAATCTCTGAAGTTGAGGGAAAGGAGATATCCAGGAATGTGGGTAGTCAGCAGAGACAGGTTAATAAAGATGAGACCTGAAAAAATAGAACTTTTCTATTTTTTAGAAAAAATATACTTGAAATTGATTTGAAATCAGGTACTCCAGACCTCATTTTTCTCTTTTGTAAAATGAGCTAATTCCACAAGATTAGTGGTTCCTAATTTCTTTTTCAACAATAACAAAACATGTTATGAAGACCCAGGGTAAATGATACAATACTCATAATATCTTTGCATTTATTTCCTACCTAAGGTATATTAAGGAACCTCAGTGGACTAGGTTATCACATGATGCCAGGAATCCTTCATTTTCCAGGTCACGGCTCACCATTTCCTCTACCACCTTGTCAAATTAGTTAAGGAGGTCATATCATTAAGGGACAAAGTTACTTTTGTTGGACTAATGGTCAATGAGACCAAAGTCCCATAACCCAGACTGGCATTTTGTAATAAAGGTGATCCCAAGACACCTGTGTGGGTAGAGTCTCTAATCTATTGTGCTGACAGAGGTGATATGAGGGCCCCAATGGAAAACACCAAACCTGATTTTCCTGGGATGAAATGGGGTTAGAAATAGAAAATGAGCACTGGCAAACCTAGGGTTTGGCTGCTTCTATTTTCCCATCACTGACCTTCAAGTGACAAAAGGAGAGAATGGGAGACAAACATCCTTCTTTCTATCAAAAGAATAGAACAGAACTAGCCAGCGTCATAAGTAACATAGATTGGAGCTTCCTTGGTGGAGTTTCAAGGGGACTAGAGAGGCTCTAGTGCTCAAAGAAACCTCTCCTCAACCTGCTGGCCTGAAACATCTTTTACATAGAGACAATTTTTTCTTCCACAGGTGAGTGGGGATGGGCATGTAAAAATACAAAAAGAGGGAGTCAAGGGACTGATACAGACTGTAGGTATTATTTATTATTATTTTACGTTATAGTGCTTTAAGATTTGCTAAGCACTTTACAAATATTTCATTTGATCTTTACAATTATGAGAAATGATTATCTCTCTCATATTTAATAACTAATTATTAAATCAGAACCAAGGTTTCCCCCATTTCTACTTCCTCATCCAGAAATCAAAAAGTGTAGGAAATCATAAGCAGAGATTTACATTGGCTAAGGTCTAATCAGATGGTAAAATAAGCTCTAAATTTGAGCCAACTGAGTGTATTCCTGTTCTTTTTGTTTCCTCAGATAGGTCAGACAGGACCGGGAAGAGGTGGATCCTTTCTTTTGTCATATAGGTGATATGAACATTGATAAGTCTATTTGACGAAGATTTGGGTGCTCTAAGACACTTTTTATAATATATAGTCCACCCTCTCATTGTAATATTAATTTTCTTATTAATTGTTAACTAATCAGAGTTGTTTACTACCCTCAAGAGCACCTGCTCTTTGAAGGGTGTATAAAACTTTGAGCCCACTGCCATGAGGGGTCTTTAATCTAAGAGAGATGGCCAAAATCTTATTAACAAACATGCTGGCCTTATTAAAAAATGACTAAATTGTCCAGAATTGATGTCTATTGAATCATTTTTAAAAATGTCAAACAATTCAATGAGGTGGGTTCTATTATTACATTATTCCTATTTTACAGATGTGAAAATGGAGACAAGATTTTAAGTGATTTGATTAGAGTAATATTGTTTAGTCAGTAGTACCTTAATAATTATTAAGTGACTATGACTTGCCAGGCAAGTTAAATGCTGGTGATATGAAGACAACCCCTACCTTCATGGAGCTTGCAATTTACTGGAAGAAGCCAGTACGAAAAAGTAAGTTAAGTAGAAGGAGGGGGCCAGAGCGTATACAAAGTATACAAGGAAAAGAGTTAAAAAAAGCTTTTGCTCTACCCTACAATCCTCCAAGCAGGTCGTTAGAATCCACAACGAATATCCCCTAGCTGCCATTGGGAAATGAGGGGGATTTTCCTGAGAGAAAAGGTGATATAGGGAGGAATGAACAAAAAAGATCCTGGATCTAGAGCTGGAAAGAATCTCAGAGGTCATATAGTTCTCCTTCATTTTATCGAGGAGGAAACAGAGCACCTAAAAGTCTATGACTTGTCCAGGGTCACACAGGTAATAAGCATCAAAGGCAGAATATGAATTCAGTTCCTTTGAATCCTGCTTCAGAGATCTTCCCTATTACAGGGAACCTCAATTCTGGTTTTGTAGGAATCAGAAAGAGAAATTAAATGATAGTGTTTTAAAGGACAGACTTACTTTCATTTCCAGTATCTGATTGGTTCCTCCCCTGGGAGGTTGGGTGGGGGTATTATATTTATTTTATAGGGTGCTAGTCACATCAAAATTCAGGGGTGGATCCCAGTTTCCTTGACTTCCTGTCCAGTGTTCTACACACCAATCCCAGATTATCCTGAGTCTTTCTGGGCACCTCATGCATAGTTGAGGCTTAAGTTTAGAATGAGGCAGGAAGGAAAGCCATGTGGTATATTGTAGGCAAAGAAGTCAGGTTGTTCACTGGTTCTGCCACTAATTCTGTGTGATCTCAGGCAAATACTGAAGAGATGGGTGAAGAAGGCCTTCTGTTGGTGCTCTGGCTAACAAGGATGAAAAGCACAGGCCTTTTCTCCAACCATTAACAGTCAACCTCACAGTGTCTACCATGAGGCAGCAAGCACAGGGTTAGGTGCTATGGATACAGATTCAAAGAATGAAACAAGAATCTCAAATTCTCACGGGAGACAGCAAGATGGTATTAGTAGACTTGGACCTGGCAGGCCAGATTTCAAATGCTACCTAGTTCTGTGATGGTAGGCAAATCCCTCAGTTCTTTTATCTGTAAAATTGGGATAATGATGGCACCACTTCATAGAGTCGTTATGAAGATCAAATGAGATGAGAGGTAAACCATAGAGGACCATATCTTTGTTAACTATTATCATTGTGTCCAAATATAGACAGAAAAATATAAAACAAATAGAGGTGATTAAATAGTCTGATGGGGATGGTGCTCTAACAGCAGACAAAATTAGACCAGGCAGAATGTGGTGAGATCAAAGGAAGGAGTCTTAAGAAAAACAAGAGAAAGGAAAGGTTGTTTTCATTGGGGAAAGGAGGGAAGAGAGCAAGGAGAGCATTGTATAGGAAAGAGATACAGATATGTATTCAGGTCTTGCTATTATCTTGGGCAAGTCTTATGAATCTCTCTAGGACTCAGTTTTCTCTTTTGTAAATATAAGGAAACCAGATTCAAGTCTTAATCTCTTCCAGATGAAATGCTACCATCTCATACCTAAGCTTAGACCTTGAAGAAGACGGATTTCAGCTAGCAAATGAGGGGAAGACTCAATTTTAGGCAAGGGGGACCTCAAAGGGGCAGCAGGAGGAGGCCAGGGAGCAGCTGAAAGTCCGGATTTTGTAGCCGAAGTGTTAAAAGCGATCGGAGCCAAAACCTTTCTGATTAAAGTCCGGACTGCAGGGACTTCATTGAGGGAGTCACTGCTCCAGCTCCAAGATCTTGCCTCCCCACTTTCAAGACTCTTTAAGATGCAAAAACTCCACTAGAAAAGGATGGTGAGAAGGGGGCTAGGTGGCGCGGTGGACAGAGCGCCGGCCCTGGAGTCAGGAGGACCTGAGTTCCAATTCGGCCTCAGACACTTAATAATGACCTAGCTGGGTGGCCCCCATTGCCTTGCAGAGACCTAAAGAAGAAAAGAAAAAAGGCTGGTGTGGGTGGCACAACCTTTGTGACTGTGGGACAGGAAGGGACTTCGAAATCGTCTAATAGGCCCCAGGAGGAAGGGCCAGTCTGGCCCACAGGGCAGCGGGGGAGTCAGGGTTCTCCATTCAGCGCCCCCTTGCTGTCCCCGAAGCATCACTGAGGGTCAGAGCGGCGCCGTGCCCACCCTGCCAAGGCCGAGGTGCCCATGCTCTGCCACCACCTGGGGAGGGTCCCGGGGGTCCTGGGGTCCCGGGGGGCCGCGGCGGGGAGCCGGGGCCGGCGTCCAGGGCGGGCAGCTGTGTGGCTCTGCCCACGGCCCCCTCGGAGGGCGAGGCCCCGGCGCCGGGCGGATCCGGGCTTCGCGGGTCCCCCCGGCTCCCCGCCCCGCCCGGGGGCACTCACCGCCTCTCCTGGCTCCTTCCCCTGGGGCGGCTCCGCCGGCAGGTCCTGGGGGGCCCTAGGCCGGCCCCGGCCCCGCGGCGCGCGCCCTCATCGCTTCCGAGCCGAGGCCGGGCCGGGGGCGGCGGGGGGCTCGGGCCGCAGCCGGGGAGACGTCGGGGAGGGGAGGCCCCGCAGCGCCCCGCAAAGAGAGCCGCCTGGCAGCCGGGGGGGGGGGGGGGGGAGGAGCCGCGCCCGCCCCGGCCCCGCCCAGGCGCCGGCCCGCCTCCCCGCCCCTCCGCCGGACTCCGAGCGGGACCCCGCCCCCCTCCCTCCCAGCCCGGAGGGCTGGACGCCGGGCTGGCCTTGACCTTGACCGTGCCCCGGGCCCCTTCCTCGTGCCCCTTGGGCTGCCCGAGGCCCCTTCTCGGCACCCGGGGAAAGGCGAGGGACGACATTCACAGCACTGCAGAGGAGCCCACCCAGGGGAAACGTGCTGCTTGCTTAAAACAAGTCACCTCCCTAGGGGGGCTTCGGCCCCGGCCCCCAGCGCCTTCCCCAGCGCCCCCTCATACACGTTCATTCACTAATGCCGCGAGCAGCAGGCCCGCGTGCCGAGGAAGAGAGCAGCCTAGGAAGGTTTGGGGGGGGGGCAAAGGAAAGAGGGAAGGAAGTCCCTGTCCCCCAGCAGTTTGCCATTCAAAGGTTAAGCATAAGTTAGATGCCGCCTCTGCCCTTGCACGAGCGAAAGCTAGCAGAGGTTTCAAAAGCGCCACCTGGGTTCGCGAAAGCTGCGAGAGGCCCAAAGAGGCCCCGAATGACTTCGCCGTGCTTTGTCGGAATCAACATGCAGTGTGCGGGGCTGTGGCCGAGCCCAGAACCGTCCGCATGGCCATCCAGGGGGGCTAGCTCCCCTTTCTTGGGAATTCTGCTTTGCCCCCGGGCACAGTGCCCTCTATGACTCGGGGTATACCATGCTGGACGACACTAGGCCAATCTAATCCATTCCAAGGTTCTTTAGAGAGACCTTGAAAGTGTCTTTGTACTGCTGCTTCGGACCTATTTGTGAGTGCTTGCCTTGAGTGAATTCGCTGTAAAAGTCTTTAGGCAAACTTAAGTTTGAGCTTCCAGAACGTGACCAGTTCATGGACATGCCGCTCTCCAGGAGTTTGAATGCCCGGCAGTTCATCTCAAGGTCTAATACCTTTTCCTGTCCGATGATTTTTAGAATCTTCCTAAGACAAATTAAAGAGAATTGATTCAGTTTCCTGGCATGGTTCTGGTGGACAGTCCAGGTTTCATAGACATAGAATGATGAAGGAATGCTTAGATGAAGAACCTATCATTCCATCAGACTTACCATTTTATATCTCACCTTCCTTTCTCAGTTCAGTCTCTTGGAAAAGCTGACCACATCTCTTGCCTCTGCTTCTCCTCTAACTTCTCAATGCTTTGCAAAATCTTGGTGGCTTCTCATTGCCTACAAGTTACAATCTAATCTACGTGGGCATTCAAGACTTTTCATGTTCCACTGAACACATCTTCAGCCTCCTTTAGTTTCCAACTGCCAACAGGATTTCTCTCCCTTCAAATGTTTCACTGGCCCCTAACCTTCAGCACATCTAAAGTCAAGACATTTCTATTTACCACCAAATCTGTCTGTGGTGACATCCCCATCTACTTAGCCACCCATACCCAAAGTTCAACGTCAGCTTTGACTACTCTCCTCTCCTTTACCTTAGGAGACTATTTAGCAGCCAGGCCTCATTGACTCTATTTCCAGTCACTTCTTTTCTCTTCCCACTGCCACTTCCAAGCTACCTGACATCCTCATCATTTATATAAATATAACATTTAGGAATGTCTAGATCATCATCATCATTTTCTTTTTCTTCTTTCTTCCCATTCCTCCTCCTCCTCCCCCCCTCTTCTATCAGGGTTAACTGATATTAATATCTTATTAATGTTAAGATATTGGGATTAAGTAACATCATTACTGGGTGAACATGAACAACACATAGCTAGAGGCAGCATGGTTCAATAGAAAGATCGATGATTTGAAGCCAGAAGACAGGGATTCAAATCCCATCCCTACCACTTGTGACCTGTGTGATCTTAGGCAAGTCACTTAAACTGTCTGGGCAGCAGCTTCCTCATCTCTAAGATGAAAATATTACATTAGTTGATGCCTATGGTCCCCTCCAGCTTGAAATCTTTGCTCCTAAGGATAGTTTTGCAAAATTATTATTGTTATTATTATTACTATTATTATTGTAGATTCAGCTTTGCTGAATAAAGGATAGGGATCTCTGATTACACTGGTACAAACTCTTTCTACCAAAGCAGCTCAGCACCTTCTCTCCAATGTGAGAGCTGCCTAAAACATTGAGAAGGTGAAAGGCTAGTACAGGGTCACAGAGTACACTGGGTATGGAAGTTGAATCCTGGATCTGCAGCTGCCATTCTATTCACGATACCGTGCTGCCTATTCTCCTAAAACATACTCATTTAGACTTTTTGCATTTTACTTGATTAAGCATTGAAATTGATCTTCCTATTTTTTTTTGGTTTACTTTTTCAAGGCAATGGGTTGAAGTGGATTGTCCAAGGTCACACAGCTAGGTAATTAGTAAGTATCTGAGGCTGGATTTAAACCCAGGTACTCCTGACTCCAGGGCCAGTGCTTTATCCACTGTGCCACCTAGCCTCCCCGAACTTCCTATTTTCTTTATTGTTTTTATTGCTAATCCTCCCATAAGTACCTGCATTTCCTCTCAGGAATTTAAAGAAGTCAACTGTCCCACCCACTACCTCCTCTTTTTCTCCCTATTGGGTGATTATTGATAATTTGGATTTTTTCCTTTGAAAATTAGTCACAAGAGTATGCTACCTCTTTTTTTTAAGAGAATATACTTCTAAAATGTTTCCACTGATATTTGATTTATTAAACATTAAACTTGATCTTCCCATATTTTCAAAAGATATGTGCAAAAGCTTTGCAAATGAGATTAGATTATGAGATTTGGAGCTGGAGCAGACTTTAGAGAAAATTTTATCCAGTTCTCTATTTTACAAGTTAGGAAACCGAGAGCCCTTGAATCAAAGTAACTTGCCCAGAATCATCTAAGTTGTAAATGCTAGAGCCAGGGATCCATTGATGATTTTTCTTTTCACAATAAATACACCCTATGCCTAGAATTGAACTTTTAGAGCCTACTATATGAAAGTTGTTTAGTCATGTAGGACTTTACATGACCCTATTTGGAGCTTTCTTTGCAAAGATACTATTTGCTATTTCCTTCTCTAGCTCATTTTACAGATGAGGAAGCTAAGTAAACAGGGCAGAGTGACTTGCCCAAGGTCATGCTGCTAGTTACTGCCTGAGTCTGATTTTGAATTCCCAGAGATGAATTTTCCTGAGTCCAGGCTCGGCAACTATCTACTAGCTGCCTCATGGAAAAATTAAATTATATGGGAGAATCAAACACTAATGTCTTTATACAATAATCAATGTCTTTCACTAATGTGAGCATCTTGTGAGGACCTTATCTGTAGGGAGTTCTTCTTCCATTTGGACTCTGCTGGGGATTCTCTAGGATCCTTACTCAAGAGTTCAGTCTAACTATTCATACTGGAAAAAGTAAGTAGATAAGAATGCCTATGGTCTAGACGATTATGATATGGACTTATTTGTATGTTCTAGAATATAAGTTTCTTGAGGGCACGGACTGTATTTGTCCCTACTTGTAGTCCTGGTCCATAGCATAGTACCTAAAATATATAGTAAATGATAGTCAATGCCTAAAATATATAAGTGATGAGTCAATACTTTTTTATAAACTGACTCAAAGGACAATGGAGAAAACATAGCCTGTGGAAAGAGGTACAATTCAAACAAAGCATTATGAAGGAGAAGTGGCATAAAATGTGTCATCTGAGAAATAAGTGACTAATGAATCGGTTGTCACAGGGTAGATAACCAATGGACAGAGAGCCAGTGTGTTTCCTTGTTATTTATCTATTCATTGTCAAGAGATCATGAGGAAATCTTTAGAAAGATGATTGTGCTCCTTGTGGCAAATTTATGGGAGGATTTGGACAGAACAGGTAGGTAAGGTTGAGGGATGATCCTCATTGTTGGGATGTCCACACCAATGAGATCAATGAGTTCCCTTGGAGTATTGGAGTGTTGCTAAAAAATAACAAATTTTTAAGTGTCTCGATGCTGTCGTAGCAATACAAAGACAGAAGTGATACCATTCCTGGCTACAAGAAGCTTACATTCTTCTGGAAGAAAACAATGTGTACACAGCTAGCCAGCTACAAAATACTTATAGATAAAATATCCCTTGGGGCAAAGAGCACTGTCAATCTGGGAATCAGGACAGGTCTCCGGTAGAAAATGGCATCTGAGTTATGCTTTGTAGCGGATGAGGAGGGTTCATATTTTCTGCATTAGCCTGTATAGCCTCCCAATGAGAAGGGAGATGGAATGTTGTAAATGGGAGGACAGAAAGTAAGCCAATTTTCTTGGAATGTAAGATATATGAAGGAGAATTGGAATAGAAAGATAGTTTGAAGTTGAATTATAAAATGAACTAAAAATGTCAAACAGAATAGTTTATTCAGCATGTTCCAAAAGTCTTGGTGCTGTTTTAAGCTGTTAAACCTTAAAATAACACGAACATTTTTTGGGGCACTGTCTTTTACTCTAGAGGCAATAATCAGACCAACTATTTAGGAAAGGAAAATTTGTGAAATGAAGTATTTGCATGAGATAATCTCCAAGGTTCCTTCTAAAGTTCTATTGTCCTAGAGAACACATGATCAGCAATTTTCTCTGAACCCTAAGTTGTGGTTGCAGATGGGGTCCCCAGAGCTCTCAAATCACTATACTATCTTTTTCTAAATAAAAGAGAACAATAAACTTACCCCTATATTCTAAAAAAAAAAAAAACCTTTCTTGTTCTCTAGTTCAAAAGTATACTTTCTTTGCTTATGAATGATATCTGTCAACTTGATTCAGATGGTTTTTAGAAATGGGTATTTACTATGATACTATAGATGCTTTCCCCCATTCCCCCAGGCCTGTAACATGCAGAATCCAGGGGAAAGGGAGCCCAACCTTGGGGCATGTATGACAAAGGGATGATAATTCAAGGCTTCCTCATTGCTGGGTGTCTTTTCTCCTCTTTGTGGCATCCTCATGAAGCTCCCTTTATGAATGTTCTAACTTTTGTTGGACTCCTTGTAGAGTTTCGTAGCTGCCCTTCCTCGGTATTTTTTTTTTTTTTTTGATGCTGTCACTGATGCTTCCAGAACAGTAGCTGATGCTTGCCACTGCTATGCCAAGAAAGCTGCTGCTGAAAAATCCAAATTCTCTTGCCTTCCGAAGTTTATATGGTCCTCTTCTGGCCAAGAGGGATGCAGAAGGGAGAACAAGGTTAAAGCCCTCTCCTAAGCTTCTACACCATTCGCCCCAGTGATGCATCCTTAGGGGCTTGGCTAGGAGGCTTCTCATCCCCACATATATATATATATATAATGGGTTTCATACAATCTTACTATTGTTACACCAAATCCACAGTATGTGACCAGTTTCAGTCATTCTAAATACATCTCTTATGTGATGTCACTTCACAAATTCCAATAATCATTCACTTGTGAGCATCTTGTGGGCAGGGGCTGTCTTTTCTTCTTTTTGTATCCTTAGCATTTAGCACAGTGATTGACCCAGGGTAGACTTTTTTTTTGCAAGGTAATGGGGTTAAGTGACTTGCCCAAGGCCACACCACTAGGTAATTATTAAGGGTCTGAGGCCATATTTGAACCCAGGTACTCCTAACTCCAAGGCCAGTGCTTTATCCACTGTGCCACCTAGTTGCCCCGCCCCAGACTTTAAACAAATGTTTATTGACTGACTAATCCATAGAACTTCACTGCTTCCAAACTGATCAAGAATTTCCCCCTCTACCTTGTATAAACCCTTTCAATGATGGTGTTGAGCCTTGTTCACACCTTTGATTTGAGTCTTTCAATTGATATAAGTTCTTACTTGTTAAAGATAAGAAGGCTAAGTAGGGTGTGGTGTTGAATTCTATCGCCCCCATCCCAGCTTTTTCTACATTTTCAGAATAAAAGAGAACTTTTGAGTTTTTTTTCTTTTCGGGAGAGACCATTTTATTCTGTGGGTGACATACTTCCATAATTTAAACCTTATAGAACTCTGTTTTTTAACCCCTTGTCTTCACATCCTCTTCTGTAAAATGGAGTTATCTTTTCTTACCAGCCTCACTTAGTCTTGTACAATGCAGAGGCTTCAGTGGCTCCCTATTGTCTATTGACTGAATTAATAATGTAAATCTTTATCCCTTGCTTTCATAAAATCTTTTTATCACCTAATAATCATTATTATTTAAAAGAAATTATAGGGGCAGCTGGGTAGTGCAGTGGATAGAGCACTGGCCCTGGAGTCAGGAGGACCTGAGTGCAAACACTTAATATATATATCCCTTCCTAAATCATTCAGAATCCAAACCCTTTTTCTTTTCACTAGTTAAAACTTTTTACCAAACACTCCTTGTATTCAAGGTGCTGTGTTAGATTCTGAGGGAAGTACAATATTTGGATGCCATATTCAAGGTTATTATAGAATTTATAATCCAGTAGGAGAAGTCATCTAATAAATCATTATTAACAATAGTACAGGGGCAGCTAGCTGTCACTATATAGAGAGCATCAGGCCTAGAGTCAGGAGAATCTGAGTACAAATTTGACCTTAGATACTTGATACTTATTAGGTGTGTGACCTTGAGCAAGTCACTTAACTCCATTGCCTCACAACTATCCCCCGCCTAAAAAATCCCAATAGTACATGAGTGGCAGACTAGATAAGTGCTATTACCCCAGGTTGCAGCAAGGGCCCATAGATGACAGCAATGGAATTAAGAATAGCTAGTATTTATATAGCATTTTATGGCTCATAATATACTTCAGGTATTATCTCAGTTGATCTTCACAATAATTCTATGAAGTATGTGCCTTACCTCCATTTTCCAAATGTGGAGGCTGAGAAAAATTAGGTGTCTTACCGAGGGTCACCCTGGTCAAAATATCTGGGTTGGGATTTCAATTCTCATCTTCCTGATTCTACTTCCAAGTCTTTATCTGCTGAACTACCTAGCTGTTCTAATTGGTTGAGAGAGAGAGAGAGAGAGAGAGAGAGAGAGAGAGAGAGAGAGAGAGAGAGAGAGAGATCTCCTAGTCTTAGAATTGAGAGGAATTTTTCATTTATTGGATATATGAGGGCAAGGGAGTAGAAAGATCAAAGCTAATGCCAAAGATTCAAAACAGTGGAAGTCAGGTCAATGGTGGTGCTGGTGATGGAAACAGAGAGTCAGCTGAGGCAGACTTTTTGGAGAAACAGAATAAACTCCTTACCTCTCTACCTTATTATGGCCCCCAATTCCCTACATTTCCCTAATTAGTCCCCCCCCCAACATAAATTGTGGTGACAAGGACAAACATGGGGGATTAGTTTTAGTAAGAAGTAAGGATAACGTCTCATACAGAAGGAAAGTTTACTGGAGAATTCACAGCTAATAGCCACAAAAATAAATAAACAAACAAATAAACAAATAGGACATTGTAGTTTCTTATTAGTAGTTCACTTCTCAGGGTTATTTATCTTCAGTGTGATTATAGATTTAGAACTAGGAAGGACTTTGTAGATTATTTCATCCAATACTCTCATTTTACAGATGAAGAAATTGAGGTCCAGCAATGTTTTGCTCAAGTCATTCAAGTCAGAAGTAGCAGAGCTGAGATGCCATCTAAGTATGCCCTCTTCTCACTGCTCCATCTAGGAGCTTCACTTGAACTAATTTAGGAAAATCTCATTACCTTTGTCCATTTTAACAATTCTAACAAAAGGGCATGTGTTTCTCTGACAGACAAATGCTCTTTTTTTTTTTCCTTTAGAGCAAGTTTGTTTTTTTTTTAATAATATGAATGAATAGGTCTTAATGTTCCTTGGAATCACAGATCCATAGCTGCCATCTCAGGAGCCATCTAATTTAATCTCTCTTTAATGACAAGATGAAGAAACTGAGCCCCAGAAAAATAAAGGAATTTGTTCAAAGTCTCATGCATAGCAAATGGCATCATCAGGATTTGAATTCGGGTCTTCAAATTTCCAGGTCAATGTTCTTTTTTCTATATCACTCTATCTTGTTCACCTTGGAGTAATTTTCTTCAGGAAGAATGCTTTTAGTCCTTTCTAGTTGTTAACACTGCTCTTAGAGACTAACTGTTCAAAGTGAAGGTGCCATTGGACGCTTTGACATTTTTGATAAGTGAAAACTTAGAAACTATATGGTGCCAAGCTTCAGTTGTACCTGTTATGAAGAAAGGGCCAAAAGGTCATTGTGGGAGGGGTTGGAATCAGCTTGGGGAGAAGTAGAGGACTAGATAAAGAGAGATACATAGGAGGAAGGTAATTTACAGTGAGAATGGGGCAGCTAGGTGGTACATGACCCTGGAGCCAAGAGGACCTGAGTTCAAATGCAGTCTCAGACAATTAATAATTACCTAGCTGTGTGACCTTGGGCAAGTTACTTAACCCCATTGCCTTGCAAAAACTAAAAAACTAAATAAATACATAAAAAGAATTAGTGAGAATGCATGTGGCAGCCAGAATCATCCACAGGCAATAAACAATAATTAAGTACCTACTGTGGTGTATCAGGCATATATAAGACTCTAAGAGTATAATTACAAAAGTGATTTAATCCCTGTCCTCAAGGAGCTTGCATTCTTCTTGGAAATGGATGGTGACCCAGGATCTAGAGGGATCAATCAATCTTTTATTAAGTATTTACAATGTAGATGATCCTGGACTGTCCATCCTAGCTGGAGGCAGAGTTGAAGAGCGATGGGGAAACAAACTGGGTTTTTTTTTTTTTAGTGCCAATGACCATTTTTTTTCTTTTTTTTTTGTACTTTCCTTTGGATGTGTTCTAGTGTGAGTGGAATTCCAATTCCAGAGGTCAAGTTTGGCCAGACTTCACATCTCTGTAGGAGGGACTTGTCAAGTGGGCTATTTGTCATCTCTCTGGAATTGAACCCTGACCCTCTAGTGAGGACCACTTGGAACCCAAAGGATTTATCCAGTTTTCCATGTTTCATTTCTCAAACTGTCTAGTGTCCTCCCAGTTTCCATGGCAACAAAAGGACAAATTTGTAGCTGTGCAGGTAGGCTTCAAGAGGAGAATGAAGTAGAGGAAACTCCGAATTATATGCAAAAGGGAAGAGAGGAATAGTGTTTGATAGATTGAAAAGGTTATCTGTGGTCCAGAGGATGGCTTGGGGGAATCAGGAACTGTTCTGCATCAGATAAGTCTCATATCTCTCTCCTTCTGTGGATGGTTTGAGGGCGGGAGAAACCAGAGGAGAGGAATATTGGAGAAATGATAAGGGGAAACAACACAATAGACTCCAAGGGAGCCCATAAAGACTTTGAAAATGATTGCACTGTCATTCCAATGTGTGGAGGCAGTGTTTGGTTATGATTTTTGAGGAGCAGGAAGAGCAATTCTCACTCCCGTCGAATATAAGACTAGCTATAAACCTGTGACCTTTGGACAAAATTGATTTAGGAGAGGAGAGGGGACTAACTCAACCAAGTAAGCCTCTGGAGCATGGAAAAGGGTTTAGCTGCAGTGGTCTTAAAATATAGTCTCATATCACTTAGAGCTAAAAGAGATTTCTTAATCTGAAGTTCATGAATTTTTAAAAATGTTTCAATATAATTATTTCTGTTGTAACTCTGTGTATTTTATTTTATGAAATTAAGAGCATTACTCTGAGAAGGGGTTCATAAGCTTTATCAGATTGCACAAAAGGCTAAGAGGATGCATAAAAAGGCTGAGTCCCCAATTGAATCTACTCTCCTCTTTTTATATAAGACACTGGGGCCCACAACCAGGAAGAGACTTGTATAAGGTCCCAGAGCTTCTACCAGGGACTTTCAGGGATGACAGGCAACGAGGTTATTGTGGTGTCTCTTCGTTTTCCAGATATCCTAAGGATTGTATCTGGGATCGGTGCCTTCTCTGGAACAGGGGATCAGCTCACTGGCAGTTCATTTGTCCAGGTCCATCAAAGTAATTTTCCACCTGAATTTTTAAAATATGCACATTTGTGTTGGCCCACTGACCTTTGCTTCTGGTTTTTTCCTTGTTTATTTTCAGGGACTGGAAATGACTCAATAATTTTCAAGGTTTCATTTGCATCACCCTGTCTGTGGGGGAGCAGAATTGCTCAATATGTAAATAATGGGGAATTGGTCCAAAGCTGATTCATGTGTGTATTCATTGTCCTACTGTCCACATCAAGCATGAGGAGAGTCAGCAAGAATATTCTGACATCTAAATGGACAAGCAGGGCAGTTTTCCAGTTCCTTCAGAGGAATTCAATTCAACAAACAACTTGTCTATCTTTCTATCTGTTTATTTATAACATTCATTTTTTTACATTTTGAGTTCCAAATTCTCTCCCTCTAGTCCCTTCCCCACCCATTGAGAAGCAATATGATTTCAATTATACATGTAAAGCCATGCAAAGCATATTTCCATATTATTCAACAAACATCTTTTTAAAAAAAATCTCTTAAAACAGAGTTATTAATCATGTATAACCTATATCAAATTATTTACTAAGGATGGGTGGGAACTGAGGCAGGGAAGGAGGGAGGGACAGCATTTGGAATTCAAAACATTTTTTAAAATGGTTAAAAAATTGTAATTGGGGAAAAATTAAAATATATGTAAAAACCCCAAGTTGTTGTTCAGTTGAGCCTGACTCTTCATGACCCCATTTGGCATTGTAAAGAGTCGGATATGACAGGAAAACGAGTGAAAACAATACGGGTCCTTCTAGCTTAACCATTTTCTGAGATTATCTATTTATCAAAGTTAGCTTGATTAAAGCATTGTTTTGCTCACTTTTCCCAAGACCCAGTTTTTGCTTATGATAATGTTGGTTCACTAATTCCTTTTGTCATTTTAGTTACATAATTTCCTGCCCACCCCGACTTTAGAACATTCGTTTTCATTTTTGATAAGGATTATTTATTTCCAAATCTACAAGTTGTTGGAAGAAATGTTAATATTTATGCTGAATAATCTGTACTTTTCACTGTGTTCTGACCTGTTAACTATATGTGGATACATGCACAAACGTTTGTGTATTTGTGTGTTCATGCACACATAATAAGTTTGTTTTTTCACCTAAGGACCATTCTTTATCAGAAATTCTTTCAGTCTTGATTTATTATGTGACTCATATTTTGTCATTTTTCTGAATTCCCATACAGATTGTCAATGTTGGCATTCTGCTCCATGGTATAGATGTAGTGGTAGTTAAAGTGTAGTTAGTTCCCAAGGTGTATGTTTTGGCTATGCAACTTTGCCCAGGGGCAAAATCAGGGGATTGGACCAAATGGTTCTTATGGTGTCTCCCAGCTCAAAAAACTCCGTCTAACATTTATTCTATTGTAGTGTCAAATCTGGCCTTGTTGTCTATGAAAAGGACATCTTCCATCTTTATTTTTGTATTCTTATTTATTTTTCTCTTACTTGACATGAAACATTTGGGAAACATTCTGGGTCAGTAGACCTGAGTTCAAGTTCAGGTATCCCCATTAACAATACATGAAATTGGACAAATTACCTTGGGAGGTAGCACATCATTGAAAGAACAACATTTGAAGATACAAAGACACTGGGTTTAAAACATCACCTGAGTGTTCTAGGACTTTAGCAAACTTCCTTTCTGAAAAATGGGAGAAAACAGGTAGCTAGATGGTGAAGTGTGTGTTATAAGAGCACCAGCCATGGACTGAAGAAGACTAAGTTCAAGTCCAGGCTCAGACATTTAACCACAATTGCCCTTCTTCCAGCCCTCCACACCCCCAAAAGAAAATAAATATGAAAAGTGGGCAAAGAAAGCTGAATTAGATGATCCTTTAAAGTCTTTTTTCACTCCTCCCATTCCATGAGTCTCTTTGAATCAGAGGGTAAATAGGTTTAAAGTCAGAAGGGACCTAAGAGGGCATCTAATCTAACCCCCTATTTTAAAGATGATAAAATTGAAGCCCATAGAATTTAAGTGACTTGCCCAAGATCGCACAAGTAGTACGTGGAAAAATCAAGAAATAGATCCTTTGATTCCCAATCCCATCCTTTTTCATCTCCACCATCCCTGTCTCATTTTCCCTTCTGTAAAATAACAGGGGTTCCTTTAGATGATGTCCAGGGTCCTTTTCAACTTTAAACATCTACAGCTTCTTGGGAAAGATCAAGTTGGGTATTCCCAATCACATTTCTTTCCTTCTTCATATAAATTCATGTAGATGACTCACTGGCCAGTGGCTTAATTCTGGACTATCTTGATTTCTTTAATTTGATTATGCAAGTGTCCAGTGATTGAAGAGTTCAGAACTCTATTGTCGTATTTATTTGATTGGGCATCCAGGATATAAATTTGCTCAATAATTTTTTTATTTGATTTTAGAATGGGGAAAAATGCTATCTACTAATCTTAAAAGATTTTGAGTTTGGACCCAGTGATAGATTACATATTTTTTATGTAGGACCAGTCTAGTTCAACTTGGAGCCTGTATAAGAAGGTTGGTTGCTGAGTGATCGTTGTTTTCTTTAAACTAAAGCAATTCATGAAGACCATTTAGTAAGGAATAGAGAAGCTGCGATCTGTATCAATTAAAGGAGTATCTGCATTGGTCAAAACATAAGTAACATATATATTGGTAAAAAGAAAGTAGAACATAAGTTCCTTGAGGGCAGGGATTATTTTGTGTTTTTTTCCCTTGGGATACAAAACACAAAAGAACTTTTAATCTTTAAATTTGCTGAGTTGAATGGAAATTAAATTAAATTGAATGGAAAAAGTATAAGTGCATTGGAGAAGTCAGGAAAGATCTACTAAAATCTCATCCTGACTAACCCAGGAACATGGCCCCCATTTATGGAAGAGGATGGTTTTAGAGTATAATGAGAGGGACTGAGATCAGTGGCATGATTAGAGAAAGATAAAAATTAAGGTGTAAGAGCCATGAGCATTTGTGACTATCTTCTAAATACCTAAAGATAGATAGAGAGAGAGAGAGAGAGAGAGAGAGAGAGAGAGGTCCCTAGCCTTCTAGAATTAGAAAGGTCACATAGATCAAAGTATTGCATTATCGTTTCAGGTGATCATTTCTCCTGTGTTGAACAATAGTGGGTTTTGCAAGATCTGCCTTTCTATGGATCCTTTATGACTCTTTCAATTTACCATCTTTTTTTCCTTCCCTTGATTACCTGGAGCACTTAAGTTTTGACTCTCATGACTTACTATTTTGGTTCTATACTGTCCTTTGCCCTCTACTTCTTTTTCAAGTGTAAATAGTATCTTTGCATCTTGATTGGAAGCTCCCTGAAGGCAGAGATCATGTCTTCTCATCCTATGTTTCCTTCAGTGCTTCTAATGGTGTGGGACTCATAGTGGATATTAAAAAATGACTTCTTGGTTAATTGATTTTTTCAAGGATTTCTGGGGAGGCAGCGTGGCATGGTAGCAAAAGAGGTAGTGTGGGATCAGAAGATCTGGATTTGAATTCCAGTTGGAATGTCTGCCATTGGGTGACCCTTCACTTTTTAAAAACCCTATCACCTCCTCTACAGAACGAGAAGATCGGTCTTCTCTAAGGTGAGCTCTAAGGCCTCTATCATAGAGGTCATCTGCATTCTATGTTCTAAGGTCCCTTACAGTTCTGCTAATGTACGTGTTGAAAATAGTGTTTCTTAGACCACTGCTCAGTATATGGTTAGAGAAAACCCAGAAGAAAATATGGAAACTATATCATATAGAAAGACAGCTCTGGTATTCCATATTCTAGTTTCTTCCACCTCCCATTTTCTTTGTTCTAAGACTTCTTCCAGGTCTAACCCTTTCAGTTTCAACACTACAATTCAATCATTGCTCCTTTGACACCGTTGACCTCCATGTGGGTACCAGTGGAAAGAATGTACTCAATGTTTTGGCCACATTCAAATGGTCATTAGTGATGGGTGTTAGGAGTTGGGTGCTCTTTTTGAAGGCAGGATCTGTTTTATCATGAGATGTACACAGAAATGGTAGGAAGGGAGATGCTATTTTCTTTTTAACCCTGCATGCTAATCAAGAGACAGGGCCAGGTAGTGCTCCAATTTCCAACAATTTTCTGGTTTGTCCCTTGAACTTGATCAGAATTCTGTGTGAAAGTGGGTTGTGTTTCTCTAGTGGAAAGACAAGAACCAAGGTAGGGAGGACTTTATATTATGCAGGTGACTGAAGGTCATTTTTCTTTATCTTTCCCTCCAGGGTAACTCTGAGATGGAACTCATCTTAGGGAGAATGGGGGAAAGGGGAAGACAGTGGAGTTCATTCAGTTTTGGGGTCTTGTTCTTTTTCCTTACTTAGAGCTTCTTTTTCAGTATTCAAAAGTGACTGTCTTGATCTTCAGGTATTCATTGAGAGCTGCCTCACCTGCAAGAAATCATACATAAATCAGATACACTTCATAAAAATTTAATATCAGTCAGCATGGGTTCATGGGATGATAAATGCAGAACCTGAAGGTAAGCCTTAGAGATCATCTAGTTTAATTGTCTCATTTTATGGGGCAGGAAAATGAGGCCCAGAAAGAGAATGCTTTATCCAAGATCCCATAGGTAGTAAGGGATGGAGGTAAGATTTGAACCTGTTTCCCTTTGAGCCCATATGTAGAACTCTTCCCAATTTATTACACTGTCTCCTAGGTAGCAGATTCTAATCTGCCACTAACTTACTGACTGTATGATCTTAGTTCAGTTGGACAGATATTCAATGATTTATTATTTAGAAGGCACCATCCTAGACTCAGTAGATACAAAAAGAAGACAGTCTCTGGTTTCAAGGCACTTAGATATGACTCTGCTACTCAACTAATCTGTGTGGCCTCCTACTGCCCTTGGGTATAATATAAAATAACTTCCTCCCTCCTTTCTCTCCCTCCTTCCCTCATTTTCTTTACCCCACTCTTTCTGTCTCTCTTTCCTCCTCCTCCTCTTCCTTCCCTATCTCTCCATCTGTTTCTGTCTTTCTCTTTTTCTTTCTTGCTTTTTCTTCTCTTAGTCAGATGATACCTGAAATCTGTTTAGCTTTTAAAGTCATACAAAGTTAGACCCCCCCCCCAACCTGTCTTTCCAGCCTCACTGGACTCCTGTCCTCTAAGATCCAGTCAAACTGGTCTTCTCACCATTCCTTACTCCTGAGATTCCATTTCCCATATCCATGCATTTGAACTACCCCTTATGGAAGGAGGAAGCCTTCTGATCTCTCCTAATCTCCATTTTACAGCATCATCACTACCACCATCACAATAAAAAGTGGCATTTATAAAATGTTTGTAAATTCATGTTACAATTTTAATATCATTTTATCTTACAACAATCCTGGGATTTGAACTCATATCCCTTTGTGAAGTGAGGGATATTTTTATCCCTGTTTTACAGATGAGGAAACCGAGGCAGTCAGATGTGAAATGACTTGGCCAGAGTGACACAGATAGTAAGCATCTGAGGCTGGACATAAACACAAGTCTTCCTAATTATAGGTTAGAAAGAGAGAGTCCCTCTCTTCCTCTAATATCGTGCTCAGGAACCACCTTCTGCATGAGGCCTTTCCTGATTCCATCCTCTACCCCCAGCTGCTCATATTCCTTCTCCAAACCACCTTATATTTAATTATATATGATTGGTGCCTTTGTTAATTTTTTATTTATATTTTTTATATCCTTGTTATCTCCCCAGTTAGAATGTAAGCTCCTTGGGAAGGCTTCCCTGAGGAGATGGTACCAGAGTTGGTCCTTCCCTGGAAAGCAAAGGTCAGTCTCTTCCCTTCTCATTTTCCTGTCTTATTAGAATAAAGAATTTGGCCCAAAGGGTCTCCAGAACTCTTCTAGCTCCAAAATTCTCTACTCTTCTCTCTTTAACTCTAAAATCCACCATAAGTGAGATTTTACTGGGAAATTTTCTATGCTTCATTTAATAACCATTGGAGAACTAGGGTCTATAGGCCTGGCCCTCAGAAAAATGATGACAATGGGCAGTTTGGGTTTTCTTCAAAGATGATTCATATTTCCAAATGGTTTACAGTGTACAGAGCATTTGCCTAACAATAACCTTGGGACATATTAATCCCATTTTATAGCTGAGAAAAATGAGACTCAAGTGAAATGAAAACTCGATTTGGGTCTCAGGCCAGTAATGTCCAAGATGGATTCAGCCCCATTTTCCCTAGCCAAGGCCAGCACGCTTACCATCTGTCACGTGACCCTGTGATGTCCTCACTGTCCTCCTACCTCACTGCCTGTGTCTCCTCTTTTCTGAGGAAGCCTGAGAGAGTGGAAACAATGCCAGGCTTGGAATCAGGAGATCTGAGTTCAAATCTGGTGTCTAACATTGAGTGACTAAGATCATGGACTAGTCGTTTGACCTCTCACAACCTCCGTTTATTCATCTCCAAAATGGACATCATAATAAATCCTTGTCTATCCTCTTGCCCTACCCTTTTGTGAAGAATTATTTTAGAAAAGTTTAAAGTGCTCCATGGGAGTTATTATTATTATTGTAGGGTAACTAGGTGGTGCTCAGTGGATTAAGCTCTGAACCTATAGTCAGGAAGACTCATCTTCTTGAGTTCAAATTCTGCCTCAGACACTTATTAGTTGTGTGACTCTGGACAAGTCACTTAACTTGGTTTGTCTTTTCCTCATCTATAAAATGGGCTGAAGAAGAAAATGTCAAATCACTCCACTATCTCTGCCAAGAAAACTCCAAATGGGATCATGAAGAGTCAGACACAACTGAAACAACTGCACAACAACAGTTATTATCATATTGACAACTCAATCAAAATACCAGAGGCCAATGAGGACAAAGGACATAATGGCCTGAATTATTCAGCGAGTGTATCTATAGGAACATTCATTCACCAGAGGTTTCCTTTACCCATGCAAGTGATATCATCAACCCATCATACACAAGACACAGTCTTATCTTTTCACTGATCTCTTTTCTTAACAAACAAACAAACAACCCTGGGGCAGCTTGGTGGCACAGTGGATAGACAGAGTATGGGCCCTGGGGAGTCAGTAGGACCTGAGTTCAAATCCCACCTCCAGCAATTAATAATTACCTGTGTGACCTTGGGCAAATCAGTTAACCCTATTGCCTTGCAAAAACCAAAAACAAAACAAAACAAAAAAAAAACCCAAAACCAAAGGAAAAAAAAAACCTTTCAAAAACTCATTTCATAGCTTTCTGGAAAATGCACTTAAAATAATGACCATGTAAGATAATTTTTTGTCAGAATATTACAATAATAAACATTTTTGTGTGTTTAAAAAATTGCAACTTGTCACCCTCTCACCAACAATTTATAGATTGAGAAAGTTGTCTAGAGCTCTAAGTGGTAAAGTGACTTTCCCAGGGTCACAAAACCATAATAATAATAATAATAATAATAATAATAATAATAATAATAATAATAATAGTGATGATAATTTATACAGCTCTTTAATGCTTGCAAATTACCTAACAAATATTTTCTCGTCTTACTCTCAAAACAGCCTTGGGGAGGATGATTATTGTGCATTTTACAAATGAATAAACTAAGACAGACAGACAGAGAGTAAGTGACCCATCCAGAGCCACAAAGTAGGTAAGTGTCTAAATTCAAGTGCTTAGAAGTGGAGCATCTTATTATTACCCAAGTCCTTCCCGAATCCAGACTGTTTGAACCCTCCGAATGGGGCTGCCACATCTGTCTTGTTGTAGGTATTGATGAACACAGTGCCTGCCTGAAGCTTTTCACTGACATATAAGGCTTTGTTAATATCCTGGGTGAAGACCCCTGAGGCCAATCCAAATTCTGTGGCATTGGCTCGCTGCAGCACACCATCAATATCCCTGGGAAGACATAAAAAAGAAAATCTTGTATTTCTAGAGCACTTTGTGATTAGAGGATAATTTCATAACTATTATCTCCATCTGAGCCTCTCAACAATCCTATGAGGACAAATGCTATTGCCTCCAAAATTGACCGAATAACCAAATTAATTAAAAATGAAGAAAGAAAGAAAGAGGGAAAGAGGAAGGGAAGAAAAGAAGGGAGGAAAGAAAGGAATAAAGAAGGAAAGAAGGATGGAAGGAGGAAAGAAGGAAGGAAGGAAGAAAGGAAGGAAGGAAGGAAGGAAGGAAGGAAGGGGAAGAAAGGAGAGAGAGAGAAGACTAAAATGAGAATGATCTCTAAAGGTAAAAGAATACTGGAAAAACTTCAGGAAGCTGGAAAGAAGAATTTAGAGGGAGCATGGAAAGAGATATGGATTTGGAGTCTTTGGAGACCTGGTTCAAATCTTGACTCTATCTTTGTGACATATACAAACATACAGCACATACATATATACATATATATATGTGTGTGTGTGTATATACATATACATATATATATAATGTATACACATACACACACATATATACATATACATATATATATATATATATGTATACACACACACACACACACACACATATATATAGGACTATATTACTCTATAACCTTTGACCTTCCTCTACAAAATCAGGGTGTTAACAAGTTCATTTCCAGGGTATATTCTAGCTGAAAATTGAAATCCTGCATGAAAATGCTATCAAGGCCTCCATGAAAAATCTCTCAAAGTCCCTCTGGCTCCAATCCTAAATTGGTCCTACATAACCCTAATGTGTTAGTTACCTGAGACTAAGGACCTGAAATGTCAGTGAAGATTTGCCCAGAGGGTGCCCTACTTTGGATGGAGGAAGGATGCTCTGGGTGAGAACTAGAGAAGGAAGCTTCTATCACCCACCCCATGGCAGTTTTCTCAAAGCTACACCATTTATTAGGAGAATTCACTCCTCTGCTCCAATAAAAATGGAAAAGTATTAGGAAACTCAAAGAAATCCTTTCAGTGATTCATACCCATTAGGGAACCTGGAGATGATCATGATGGGCCCAAATGACTCTTCCTGGGCCACAAACATGTGATCTTCCACATTGGTAAATATGGTTGGTTCAAAGAAAAACCCTATGGAGAGAAAAGTGGTAGAAAATATTTATTATGCACCAACTGTGAATAAGGCACTAAAAATAGTAGAGAACTGCTCTCATGACTCAGTACCGTCTTGTGAAAAGAGTCCGGGGTCCAGGGGATTTAATGACTGTATTTATACTAGGAATGGTATTTATGGAACAAGAACATGTTGGATTCAGGGGACAAAGATTCAGCCAAAACCTGGGCCTGCTATTTAGTAGCTAGTGTTCTTGGGAAAGTCACTTACCCTCTTTCTATTTCAAAGTCTTCACCGATAAAATGAAGGGGAAGGAGAACAAACATTTTTAAGATACTTATTATTTCCCAGTCACTATGCTAAGTAAACACTTTACAAATATTATTTCACTGGATCCTCATGAAAGCCCTAGGAGGTAGGTGCTATTCCCCATAATACAGTTGAAGAAATTGAGGCAAAGAGGTTAAGTGACTTGTTCATGGTCATATATCTAGTAAGTATCTGAGGCTGAATTTGAACTCAGGTCTTCCTCTATCTTCTATGCCACCTAACTGCCCTTAAAGTACTAGGTAGGTAGTGTTCGGTTCCAACCCTTCCAGCAACTAGGTGTGAGAGCCCTGGCAAGTTGTATCCCCACCTTGGGTAAAGGAGGGAGCGAGAGTCTAACATTCTATGTTCTAAATCCCTTCCCAGCTCCCACCTTCCTTCACTCTATGAAATGGGCAGTGACATAGGGAGCCAGAAATCAGTTTCCTTACTGAACTCATTTCAGACAAACACTAGAAGGTTGTTTTGCAGTTATTCTTACCTGGGCGGGGAACTTGTTTTCCTCCATAGACCAGGGTAGCTCCTTCTTTCACTCCTTTCTGGCAGTATTCAAGCAGTTTTTGTAAGTGAGCCTTGTGATTCTGAGGTCCATGATTAGTGGCCCGGTCCAAAGGGTCACCAATCTTCATTTTTTTTACTTCTCCGACCTGTTCAGGGTCAGGAAGGGCTCAAATGAAAGCAGTTCAGAACCAAATTCATCATCTCCCTCCTGAGGACTTCTCTAGCTTCATCAATAGCTCCCTGTTCCTCCTAGTCACGCAGGTCTGGGTCTTTTCTTTTTGGATACTTTTGCTTCCCTCTCCACATTTCCTTCTTCACCTTCCCCATAGCCAGCCATTTGCCACGCTAATGAGGTTGCTGGTAGCACAATATAGATAGAACACTGGATCTGGAGTCAGGAAGACCTGAGTCTAAATCCAACCTCAGTCGTTTATTAGCTGTGTGATTCTGGAGAAAGCTACTTAACCTCTACCTTGCCTCAGTTTCTTAGACTGAAAAGTAGCACCTTCCTCCTAGAGTAGTTGTGAGAAAAAATGAGATAGTATATAAAATGCTTTGAAAACTTTGAATTGGTATATAAATGTGAACTATAAATGTCATTAAACCTTATTTTCTACATCTGCAGTTTCATATCTATCTCTCCTTCTCCACTTTTTTTCCCTTCAGACCTATCAACTTTAAGCCTTCATTATTTCTTGTCTAGTCTATTAAGAAAGTATTAGAACTAGTCTCCCTGCCTCTAATCTCGACTCTCTCCAAACTACTCTATATCCCAAGGGCAGATTAATCTTCCTAAAGCAACACTTTTGTCTTGCTATTCTTCATTGCTTTGGAATATTTCCTGTTGCTGGCTTTATAAATTCCAAACTCCTTAGTCTCATAATCCAGGCCTGAATGATATGACCCTTACATATCTGTCTCTTTACTTCCCTATTTGTGTTGTCTCTTCCTATTAGAATGTTAGTTTCTTGGGGCTAGCCATTCTCTGCTGAATTTTATTATGAACATCTATCACAGATGTGATAGGACATAGAAAGCACTTAATAAAGACTTTATTCCACTCTATGATCTTTTGCCCTGGTTGATTTAGAGAATTCACCATCTGCACATATCACCAAGAAATCTAGTTTTGAATTCTGACTTGTACACTAACTCTATAAGCATAGGCAAGTCTTGTAATCATAACTTCTATTCTTGGTTTCCTTATTTGCAAAATGGGACCAATAGTATTTGTGCTGCTAATCTAATAGAGTTGTTGGGGGAACAGTCCTTTTGTTAGATTTGTAAAGGATTTTTTTTAATTACTTGCTAGTCACTGAAGGGATATGGTGACTGTCTGTGTGTGTGTGCCTGTGTGTGTGAAGATGGTGATCACTGGGGGGGGTGGAGGAGTGAAAACATTTCTAGTCCTCTTTTCTCTCAAACATTATCTTCTTCTTACAGAGAATTAGATCTTTTTTCTTAGTTCCTCTTTCTTTGGCCCCTGACCCTTCTTAGTATCCTCAGCCTACAGCTCACTGCCAGGACTAGATGGAATCTCACCTCTCATTTCTTAGCCAATGGATTCCATTTAACAGAAATGAGTATCTTGACCTTTTAAGAACCCATCTTTAGCTCCTTTGGCAAAGGAGCCTCCAGGCTCAATGGGCACTTTGTTAACCACAAAGTGTTACATAAATGTGAGTTGTTATCTTCTGTAACCACAATCCTGAATTCGTTGGTGCTGTTCTGTTCACTGGGATGCCTCCTTCCTTTCAATCTTTTTACCTAATTCTGGTCTTTCCTTAAGGATGGAATAAATTAGTTTCAATTCAATTAATCAAATATGAAATGCCTAATGTGTGTCATCCACTGTTACAGATTCTGGAGATAAAAAGCCCCAAATTAACCAGTTCCTATCTTCAAGGAATTTACTGGGTCAGGGGAGAGAGGCTGAGAAGAGAGAATACAGTACATGCAAAGATAAACTCAATACAAACTGTATACAGGGTGATTTTGTGGGTGCGATCACACTGATAACTGAACTGGATGGGGGAGGGAAGCCTTCCTGGAGGAGGTGTCACCTTGAAGGAAGTTTGGGGATTTGAAGAAGTGGAGCAGGTGAGGAGGGAGGTCATTCCAGACACGGGAGAATCAATCCATTAGGAGCAGACGCAGTTCAACAACATATAAGTTCGAGCAGAGAAGGCAGAAAGGGGGAAGTTAGGAAGACTGAGGTTTGCCCAGGCACGAGTGTGGGTTGGAACAAGGAAGCAGGATGGTATAAGGAGCTGAAGCGGTGAGCTGTCCTGTAGAGTGTGGGGAAAGGAGGGAAAGGAAACCAAGCAGGGATGATGGCTTGGGAGAGCAGGGAGAGATGGAGAGATTGAGAGCACAGTAAAATAAGGAATAGGGAGGAACAGATGGAGAGGAAGAGGGTGTGTGTGTGTGTGTGAGAGAGAGAGAGAGAGAGAGAGAGAGAGAGACAGAGAGAGAGAGACAGAGAGAGAGAGACTGTAGGTACAGGTCATGGGGAATTAATGACTTTGAACTAGGAGGTCAGGTAATTCCAGTTGATCTCTACACCACCCCTTTCCATTCTCCCAACTCCTCCAGCTTTGGGACTTGACCATATTTTCTGATATGACAGTTATCCATAATACACATACTTACATGTAAATATACATATATGTATACAAATACATACACACATACATGAATATGTGTGCATATAAATTATATGTATGCACACAGATACATAGTTACTTCTACCAGACTGTAATAGACTCAAGGGAAGGATCTTGTATATAATAGACACTCAAAATTATTGGATAACTGATTAACAGTATCAAATAATATTTATTATATACCTACTGTGTGCAGATCACTGTTCTAGATTTTGGGGAGATAATTTAGATATGACACTCTTTGCCCTCAAGGGCCTTATAATAGAGTTAGGTGGGCAATCAGACCTTCCAAACAGGTGACTATAATAGACAATAATATGTAAAATTCATAGGAGAAGTACCTAAGTGTTAAGTGAAGTCTGAAAGGGAAAGACTGTTAGCAACTTGTGGAGTTGGTGGGGACAGAGCTGGGAAGCAGGGAGGGCTTCTTGGAGGGCATTACCAGGATACAGGCAGGCTCCCAAATCAGATGTGTCTCCTTCAAAGAACTTACCACTTTCTGTACAAACTGGTCATGAATGGAGTCCTCCAAGAAGAGGCGGCCTGCTGCGATGCAGTTTTCACCTTTATTGAAGAAAACGGAGCTCATCCCCTTTGGACAAAGAAGCAGTTGTTAGATGGCTGGACAGATAGGGAAGGCATATCCCTTCTATCTTTCTTTTTTCTTCTTTTCATAAGGTAATGGACTTAAGTGACTTGCCTAAGGTCACCCAGCTAGATAACTATTAAGTGTCTGAGGCAGAATTTGAACTCAGGTCCTCCTGACTCCAGGGCTGATGCTCTTTTCACTCTTCCACTTAGCTGCCCCAACCAGATGGCTTCTGAAGTCCCTTTCAGCTCTAATTTTATGCTCCTAGGGGTATCTTGGTGGCACAGAAGACAGAACACCGGTCCTGAAGGACTTAAGTCCAAATATGGCCTCAGATTTTTACTAGCTATATGAACCTGAAGAAGTCACTTAACCCCAATTAAGAATCTCTCTCACCCATAACTCTGCTGTTTAATAGCTGGGTGTTCATAGATAAGTAATTTAATTTCTCTGAACCTCACTTTCCTCATCTACTTATATTACCTGCTCTCACAAGGTTGTTAGAGAAAAGCATGTAAAGTGTTATAGTTACAGAAATTATTATAGGCTGTCTTAAAGCAATTTTAAGCTTTAATATTTAAAAGCACTGCACTGCAAACTTTTGGGACACCCTGTATTAAAGCCCATTATTATTATCGTTCTTGGTTTAGTCTCAGTGTCTCCTTGGATACAACCATGTCTCATCTACTGGCTGTGTGACTGGGAAAATCACTTCATCTCTCAGTGCCTAGAAGCACCTCTTTAAGACTAGAAGTCAAAAAGAAAGTGCCAACCTGCATTGGCTGAAGGATTTTTTTTTTTCCTCTTGGAAGTTTCCCAAAACAATGAAATCACAGATCCAGTCTCTAGGCTTATCCCTATCCCAATTTTTATTGTGATCAGTGCAAAGACTGGTTTTAGTAATATCAAGAGGATTAGGTCTGTCTTCACTAGATATGTGACCTTAGGCAAATCTTGATTTCTCTGAACCTTAGTTCTCTCCTGTGGAAAATAGGGACCAACACATGTATGTATCCTTTGAGAGGTCTGTACAGTGCATGGGAAATGTATACTGTTCTTTTTAATATAGGCAGACTATTGCTTCTCTGTTCTTCACCTTTCCCCAAACTCAGTGAAAAGCTGCTCCTCCCTCCCTTGTCCCTCCCCTTTACTGACTGAGATAGAGAAAAGAAGGTTGGAAAATTTCCCATGGAAGAAAATGGGATGTAGAAATAACTGACCCCAAAATGCAAGAAAGCTATGAGCCTCTCCCCTGGTGAGGTATAGCTTCAGATCTCTGGGGGGCTCTTCCAACTTTGAAATTCTAGACTTCTTTTACTTTCATTTTCCCAACAAGTTTCAGGACTGGAGACCTCATTTCCTTTTTGCATTTTGGGAAGGAAACATTTCTCCACAGAGGAATGGCTCAGAAGGCTGATTAACATTATTGGAGACAGATGTTGGACAGAGCTTGGACAAAATAAAGGGAGCAGATCAGAACAGAATGGCTTTGTGAGGGAGGGGCTAACCACATTTCCTCTCACCAACTTCAACTACCTTCCTATTCTAATTTAATGGAACCAACATGGATGGCAAGCAATCATCCCCGAAGCAGTGGAAGGATTAGAAGGTGAGCTTTGTTTGTTGGTTTGTTTTTCTTTCTGCAGGGCAATGGAGTTAAGTGACTTGCCCAAGGTCATACAGTTAGGTAATTATTAAATGTCTGAGGTTGGATTTGTCTGAGGTCCTCCTGACTCCACCTAGCAGTACCCTAGAAGGTGAGTTTGTTCCACTGGAGTATGGATTCAAAAATCCTAGAATTGGGAACATTATGAGTCACATGATCCAATTCTCTTGTGTAAGGGGAAAGACCTGAAGCCCAATGAAGGAGGCAAAGTGGTACAGTACAAAGAACACTATCTCTATAGTCCAAGATTTTGGGCTCAAATTCTGATTCTGACTCTAGTTGTGAGACCTAGAGTACATTACTGAAACTCTTTGGGCCTCAGTTTCCCCATCTGTAAAATAAAGGGTTGGGCTCTATTAGTTCCTTCTGATATCTTTCCAGCTGCAGATCTAGGACTCATGATTTGGATTTAGGATTTTTGACTCATAATCTAGTGTTCTTTCTATGCCACACTGACCTCTGATCCTATGATTCTGTGATTCAGTGACTCTATTCCTGGTTCTGCCACTATATGGCTGAATGGCTTAAGGCAAGTTTCTCCATATATAAATGAAGGTATTGACCTGGCTAATTTATCTTCTAGTTTCTTCATTTACATATGGGTATAATAGTAGCACCCTCCTCCCAGGGTTGTTGTGAGGATAAAGTGAGATAATGTTTGTAAACCTTAAAGTGCTTAAATACTGTTGTTATTATTATTAATTCTTATTAATATTCTTATTACTATCAATATTCTTCTTATTATTATAGCTTGGCATTCTATAAACTTATTGGAAATTCTATAGGATTTGTTGTTCATTTTTTGGTTGTGTCTGACCCTTTATGTCCCCATTTAGGGTTTTCTTGGCAGAGATACTGGTGTGGTTTGCCATTTCCTTCTCCAGTTCATTTATAGATGAGGAAACTAAGGCAAACAGGATGAAAAGATTTGCCTAGGATCACCTGGTTAGAAAGTCTCTGAGACCAGATTTGGACTCAGGAAGATGAGTCTTTCTGACTCCAGGCTTCACACCATCCACTATGCCACCTTGCTGCCCATTTGAGGTTTACCCACCTCCAAAAGGGTGGATTCAATTTGACCTATTTTTAAATTTGTCCCACAGACGCCCCACCTCTTCCATCCCCACCCTGGGCTCTGTCTAGACCACCTACACCTATCCCTGTTAGTCACGGAAAAGAAAAGGATTACCATTTGGACGGCCTTGTTCAGATCACAGTCTGCAAAGATGATGAGGGGAGATTTTCCTCCCAGCTCCAGAGAAACTTTTTTTACATTACTTGCAGCACAGCTGGAAGAACAAATAGAAAGGAGTAATTAGGACTGGGCTGGATTCAAGTTCACTGAGAAATTTGGAAATCTTACAAGTCAAACTGAGCCGGAGGTGAAGAATGCTGAGTCGGGGTCACCTAAGAAGGAGGATCCCGGCCCAGAGATACAGAATCCTTACACCCAGCTGTCTGGGGTTGGATTAAAATGTTGTTGCTTTTGGCTAAGGCTTATGAAGCAAGGAATGGATGAGAAATTCAATCCACTTTAAACACCGAAAGACCACAGAGCAGACTGTTGGAACACACAGACAATCCTGTACTGAACTGCTTTGTATCTATATTTATACACTTTATATTTTTGCTGCATATATTTTTATATGTACTCATGGTCTCCTTGTGGTATGTATAGGAAGGGATTTGTTCTTTGTGTTTTAATCCCTCCTGACTGGAATAGTGATAATAAATACTGATTATTTAACTGACAGAGATAATACTTTAGAGCAGCATAAAACATCTGAACTGAAATGGCTAAAAAAAGTAGCTTTAGCTCTGGTTTTTGAACTAGCCAATGAATTTAGGCAAGACTCTGGTAGAGCATCCTGGGATTCTATTTGTAATTCTACAGTCTTTAATATATATATTTTTAGGTTTTTGCAAGGCAATGGGGTTAAGTGACTTGCCCAAGGTCACACAGCTAGGCAATTAATATTAAGTGTCTGAGGCTGGATTTGAACTCAGGTACTCCTGACTCCAGGGCTGGTGCTCTATCCACTGCACCACCTAGCTACCCCAATCTTTAATATTTTTAATAGTGACTTGTATGAAGGAATTACTCAAGTCTATCAAATATGCAGATGATAAGAAGCTTGATGGAATAGCTAATACATTGAGGGACAGAGTCAGGATCTGATAAGATCTCAACCTTACTGGGGAGATGGAGGGGGCAGGAGAGAAGGGACCATAAAAGCAAACAAAACATCTGGTGGCACAATGGATAGAATGCTGGGAGTCGAGAAGATCTGAATTTAAATCCAGCCTCAGATATTTACTAGTGATCCTGATCCTGGGCAACTCACTTATCCTACTCTAGTCCCAGTTTCCTTAACTCAAAAATGAGAATAATAATGACATCTTAGTTTAGTATAGCAGCAGATACTGTGTAAATACTTATTCCTTCCTCCCTCAGCTGATTAGAACAATGGGACAAATTGAATGGGATGAAATGTAATAGAAATAAAGTAAAATCTTACATTTGGATTTATAAAATCCAGTGCATGAGTGTAAGATGAGGGAGACTTGGCAAGATTCAGAAAAAGATCCTAGGGCTCTTCGCAGACCACAAGCTCAAAATTTATGCTGTGAACAGATAGTGGAGAAGCACCTACTATGTGGCAGACACCATGATAGGTGCTTTACAAATATAATTTCATTTGATTCCCTATGCAACCCTATGTTGTAGGCATTGCTATTATTCCCATTTCCTAGTTGAGGAAACCAAGGTAGAAGTGACCCAAGTAACCCAATACTAATAAAGTATTTGAAGTGAGATCTGAACTTCTTCTTGCCTTTCTCCTTCTGCCACTATCTCTACCTCTGTCTCATATACTGAAGTGACCTTACTTCCAAGGCTACTTACCAAGGATAACTCCTCCACTTGACCAAGAAATTCCCTTCTTTCCCATCTTCTCCAACAGATTGTACCCTTTCAATCTCTTCCTCTCTACTGGCTCATTTTTTTTTTGTTTGTTTGTTGAGTGATTTGCCCAAGGTCACATAGCTAGTAAGTATCAAGTGTCAAAGGCTGAATTTGAACTCAGGTCTTCCTGACTCCAGGGCCAACCCCATTGTACCACTTAATTGCTCTCTACTGGCGTACTTTTCTATTGCCCACAAACATACCCATGTATCCCCTCTCTTAATAACAAAACAAAACTCTCACTTGATCCTTCCACCCCTGATAATTATCATCCTTTATCTTTTCTTCCCTTTTTAGCTAAACTCCTCAAAATGTTATCTCCATCAGGTGCCTCCACTTAGTCTCTTCTCATTCTTGTCTCAACCCCTAATAATCTGACTTTTGACCTAATCCTGCCACTGAAACTGCTCTCTCTTTTACTGATGATCTCTTAGTTGCCAAATCCAATGACCTTTTCTCAATTCTAATTTTCCTTGACCTGTCTAAGCATTTCAATAACTGTTGGTCATTCTCTTTCCCTTGATACTCTCTTCTCCCTAGGTTTTACTGGATACCATTTTCTCTCTTGCTTTTCTCCCACCTATCTGACCATTCCTTCTCTGTCTTTTTTGCCGGATCCTTCTTCAGATCATGCCCTCTAATCATAGGTGTCCCTCAAGGTCCTATCCTGGGTTCTCTTCTCTTATTCCTTATACTACTTTACTTGGTGATTTCATCAACTCTCATGGCTTTAATTACCGTCTCTAGGCTGATGATTCTCAAATCTCCTTATCCTGCTCCAATCTCCAATCTTGTACCTTTAACTGCCTTTCAGATATCTTGTACTGGATGTCCAGAAGACATGTTAAACTCAACATTTCCAAGTTGAAATTCATTATCTTTCCCTCTAAAACTCTCCCAACCTCCTACCTTTCTTATTGTTATAGAGAATAACACCACCCTCACAGTCTCAACCCCCAGCTTCAGTGAGGAAAAGCTTCATAAAGAATATAGTCTTTGAGCTGGGTCTTGAAGGAAGCCAGAAATTCTCAGATAGAAAAATGAGGAGGGAGCACATTTTGAGCATGGGGGACAGTCAGTACAAAGTCTTAGAGAGAAGAGCAAGTATCACCCCTTTTCTCCTTCCCCCACTTCTTCATTTTCTCTTCCTACTTCTTTGGTTTCCCCCTTTCCTCCTCCTCCTCCTCTTCTTCCTCTTCCTTCTTCCTCTCTCTCTCTCTCTCTCTCTCTCTCTCTCTCTCTCTCTCTCTCTCTCTCTCTCTCTCTCTCTCTCTCTTTCACCGCCTTCTTCCTTCGGTTTCTCCTCCCCGTTCCCCCTCTCCCACTCTTTTTTCTTCTTTGTCTCTCAGTCCCTTTCATACATATAGCACCACACACACACACACACACACACACACACACATACATACATACATATATGAAAGAATTATAAACTCAGAGTGAGAAGGCACTGAGTCTTGGCTTAGCAAATTATTTTATGAGGCTTAGTTTCCTCTCTCAAGTAGGGATAGTAATATTTCTATTCCCTAACTGAGAGGCAGTGCAGAACAGTGGATAGAGTGAACTATCTTGGAATGGGACAGACCAGAGTTGCTGCCTCGAGCACATTCTGACTGTGGATGCTGGGCACCTCTACTCTTCTTTCTCTAGTTTAGTTGCTGATCAGTATGGTGGAGGGAATTTACATAGTGGGAGTTTGCCAACCCCAATGGAATCACAATTCTAAAGCCAAAAAAAAAAATGATAACGGCCAAAATATCTAAATGTGAGTTGTCATAACCATTAGTAATGCCTGGCTAAATTGTGACCTTCAGTCCAACAGCATTTCATTTTAGCTCCTTGATTCTAGCCGTTGGCATCTTTGCTGTCTCAGTCTGAAATTTCCAGGAAAGGATTTCAGTAAAAATAGATGCAGGTATTAAACACCCAGCCGATTATTTATAGCCTGTGACAAATCGCTAGCTCTTCAACTATGTGTTTATCTTCTTCCCAAAACCATCACTTTGACTTTAAAATAATTCTCTTTATGGAGGCAGGGCTGTGTGGTGGATGGAGCCTTCCTCCTTGACGAAGGAAGACCTGGCTTTGAATCCTGCTTAGACATTTAACTGCTGTGTGACTGGGCAGATTCCTTCAATCTCTCTGAGCGTTGGTCCCATCACCTGTGAAATGGGCATGATCATAGCACCTCTGCTTCACTGGATAAAATGAAATAACATTTGAAGGGTCTCTGTAAACTTTAAAGTGCTCTGAGTAAATATGAGTCAATGTTTGGTCAGTTTTTATGAGTAAAAAATAGGGGAATTTAAGATACTTTGGAGAAGATTAATTCTCAGGTTTAAGGATGATCTTATGCATAGATTAAATAGGTGACTGACTAAACAGATTTCAGGAAGCAGGAAAAGGAAACCTTTCCCTCCAAAACGTTCCTGACCAGCTTACAGATACCTTAGATGTCCTTCACAAGTGATAAAATCTGTTCTGAGAGACAGATGCAAATGAGAATGCCCTTTGAAAGAGGGAATGAAGTAATATATTCACATGAATAAGTCAAGAGACTTAGGACTGAGTTCTAGCCCAGTTACTTATTTTCTACATGACCTCAGCTGGTCATTTCCCCTTCCAAGGCCTATTTCCAATGTTATGAAATGAAAGAAATGAATAATGGAGAAGACTCCTTTCAGCTCTAACCTTCTATGTAAGCAGTGGTCCAGGACCTCAGGGAAGCTAATCAGTCCCGTTGGCTCTGTGGTCTTCACTTAGGGTTTTCCTTGGGAATCTCAGAATCTGACATCTGTTTTCCTTCCCAGGTTTCTTTTGGGAACATTAGGATTTTTCTCATGTTTAAGTGGCCATGATGGAAAAAAAATGGCTATCAGCTTCTAGCTCAATACTCAGGTTACCAAGATACTGGCTAGCTGACCCCTAAAAAATAAAAATAAAAAGGCAAAGAATTCTCACCCTAGTCAGGTAAGTCGACTCTTCTTCCTTCTCCAAAGAGATGCCTTCCAGGAACATATATAAATATATATATATATATATATATATATGCATATTTATAATCTATATCTGTATCTATCTATGTGTGTATGTGGCAGAATGGATAGAGCAGTGACCTTGGAGTCAGAAAATCTAGAGTTCAAATTCAACCTCAGAAACTTGATTGTTACTATCTGTGTGACCTTGGGAAAGTCATTTAACCATGATTACCTCACATCCAGGGCCATCTACAGTTACCCTTCTTCATATCTAGCCACTGGACCCAAATGGCTCTGGAGAAGAAAGGGAGGCTGGTGACTTAGTACAGCCTCCCCACCCCCCACTCAAAAGCTAATTCGTGTGCTTGTCTTGGGATCACTTCTGTGTTCTGATGCTGTGTTCTTCGAAAATGAAGGACAAACATTAAGTATATATACATATATATATATATATACATATGTATTTCTCAAAACTTCTAGTACTATATTGGATAGGGCCTCTCTTAAAAGGAAACAGAATTGCACAGTGGATAGAGCACTGGCCCTGGAGTCAGGAGTACCTGAGTTCAAAACTAGTCTCAGATACTTTATAACTACCTAGCTGTGTGACCTTGGGCAAGTCATTTAACCCCACTCACTGACTTACCAAAAAAAATGCCTAAAGAAAAAGAAGACAGAATTTAGGAGATCCTAGAGCAAGTGTTCTTAACCTGGGTTGAATTTTCAAAAATTTATTTTATTTAAAATAAATATACACTTATTTGAATATAATTGATTTTCTTTGTGATCTTATGTCCTATTTTATTTTTAATTTATTAATTTTATTTTTAAAAATTAATTGTATTTATTTAGTTAGTTGGATACATTTAAATACAGTATTCTAAGAAGTGACCCATCGACTTCACTATATAGTGAAGAATCTCTGGTGATTAAAACAATCATTCGCTTCAGGTGAATGGCCAGCAACCAATCCTATATTACAGTCTTTTAGACTTAGGTACCTGTGCTAATTTACTAAAATTAATGGGGGATAATAATTCCTGTCCGTCTGATCTGAGAAGGATGTTGTTGGAGTCAAATTATAACAAGCCCTCTCACATGGATGAGATTTGATAGATACAACATGCTTTCATCTTTGATCCATATGACATCTCTGTAATGGAGGCTGGGTAGAGGGATTGTTATCCCCATTTTATGGATGGAAAAAATGAGAGGTAAGAGGAATGGAACAAGATCATAGAGTCAGAAAGAGGTAGAACCTGGATAAGCACCCAGGAACTTTTCAAAGGGGTCTTTTCACCATGGCTCTTGAAAAGTAAACTAAATTATAATTACCAATGTTGCCAATATGCCTATACAACAAGGTTTTGTTAAGAAGAATCAAGGCTAATCATTAACAAGTGACCCAACAGTCTTACTGTGACTAGTAGCATATTTCTGTGCTGGAGCCACTCATGGGGCTGTCTGAAGCTGACTATTAAATTTTAATTTAATTGCCACAAATTGGGACTTGATTGTTTTGTTGACCATCAAGTCTTGGGAGTGATAGAGAAAATGTAAACAATGCAGATAAAGCTTAAAAATGCACCATGAATTCAGAAAGATGGTTGTCAAACATATCCCAGCATATGCCTGCCCTGCTTCCACAACACACTTACCTCTTCATGATGTGTTTTCCAATCTCTGTGGAGCCTGTGAACCCAATTTTCCTCACATCTGGATGATCTGATAACCTCTGTCCAACCAAGGAACCTGGTCCAAAGGAGGAGCAACAGAGTGTCAAAGCAGGGCTTTGGAAGGTCCCTAACACCTCTAAATAATAAAACCCATGGATTGATGAAGATGGGCTTGCTTTGTTGGAAGGTACCATAACAGAGAAGCTGCTGACACTTGTTTCATTTTTTATCCCTGCCTCACATCTCTTTTTGAGCATCTGTGATGATTCCAACAGAACCTTGGTGCACAAGGTGGATCTCAGCCTAGAGTGTAAAAGGAGGCCATCAATCCACCTTACCCCCCCCCCCCCCCCTTTTAGGGGAGCTTTCAACAGGAAAATGGAAAAGCCAGACCAAGTCCATTCCATAAGCCAAACTATTGTTCTTGGTGCACTCTGCCTTGGTAAAGAATTCCCCTGAGGACAGAAGAGAATTATTCTCATAATGAAAGAGCAGTTTAATAGAGGATTTAGAGCTGGGAGGGACCACAGAAGTCATTTCCTCATCCTAGAGAGGAGGAAACCAAAGCTCAGGAATGTTAAATAACTTCCTGAATTTTGCAGATGCAGCAAGTAGATGAGCTCACGGGTCTCCCAGTCCCCAATCCAGAGCCCTTCCCATAGTATGACCCTAGACGTGAACTGAACTGCCCCCTCTTCATTCTTAGCTAGTTGCTATGTCCTTTGTGGAATCTGAGGAAGTTTAAGACCTCTTCCACCCTCCAAACCCCATAAATTAGAATATTCCTTCCCGAGTCCTAACTCAGCAACGTTTGGGGTCAGAGATATCATATACATAAGACCCACACTTTTCCTGAATACAGACTGAGCCAGATAAATGGAATTGAGAAATATTTAACAAAATAATACAACAGAAATAATAGAAGATCTTAACAGGATAGATCCAGAAGGACCAATTAGAGATTTCCTTTTCTATTCTACTCCTTTTCTATCTATTCCTACTGGTCCGGAAGACAATGAACGTTACCTAAGATTCAATTCCCCCAAAGCCTGGCATCTGGAGATGTGAGATCTTGGATAGATTTGCCTCAGAATGGGAGGACTTTGGTGCCACAGTCAGCTATCACAAGGAGGATCCGCAGGCTACCTAAAAGCTTAGGGTGGATTCTTAACATGATGAAGTACCTACCCAAAGCCCTAATTTAGGATTTGTTCCAATATATAATGAAGCATAGATTCTCAGATTTAGAAGACATTAAAGGGACCTTACTAAGAAGTCTGACTATGGGCAAGTAATTTGGCTTCTGTTTCCCTCATCTGTAAAATGGAAATAATAAGAGCTATCTTATAGGGTTGTTGTTAAAAACCAAAGGAGATGGTGTCAGTGAAATAATCTTTAAAAAGCTTATACTAGGGGCAGCTAGGCAGTGGATAGAGCACCTTCCTTGGAGTCAGGAGTCCCTGAGTTCAAATCTGGCTTCAGACACTGTGTGACCTTGGGCAAGTCACTTTAACCCCATTGCCTTGCAAAAAACAAAAAAACAAATAAACAAACAAAAAAGCCTATGCTAGTATCAGCTTAAAAACAAGGTGTTCCTCCTGTCCAGCCTAGCTTTGTGTCTTTGTGCTTTCCACACATGGCTAACCGTCTCTACCCTCTAGGACCAAACAGAACAGTCTATAGCCTCCTCCCCTGACAACACTTTGAATATTTTAGGGCACCTCTCATGCCCTTCCTAAGCCTTTTCTTCAGGTTATAAACTCCCAGGTCCTTCTACTGCTCCTCATATTGTATGATCTCATGTACCTTTACCATATCCCTAGTCTCTCTATTGCTTATCAATGCCTTTCTTAAAATGTAGTACATAAAAGGAAGGAGAGGAAACATTATCTATCTATTATGAGTCCCTTATAAATATTTCATTTGATACCCACAACAACCCTAGGAGATGAAGGTTATTATTACCCCCATTTTACAATTGAGGAAACTGAGACAGACAGAAGTTAAGTGACTCATTCAGTATCACACAGCTAAAAAGTATGGGAGGTTGGGTTATGAATTCAGATATTCCTGACTCCAGGATCAGTGCACTCTATTTATTGTACCACTCAACTGCTTTATGAAATGAGCATAATGTTTCAAATGTGGAATGACTAAGGCAAAATAGCAGAACTATCACATCCCTATTCCTGTTGGCACCAGACCTGAGTTCAAATTCTAGTTTTGTCTTATCCTTAGGCTAGTCATTGAATCTTTTTGAGTCTCAGTTTCCTCTTTTGTAAAATGAGATGGTTAAGATAGATGAGCTCTGAGGTCCCTCCATTCTAACATTTTATGATCTACACTTATATACCCAGAGAACAATTCTAATGCTCTGAACTCTTAAAGGGATGGCTATAATCTAAACACAATGGAACTGTGAGACAGAGTTTCGCATCATTGGAATAATCCAAACAGAGGCAGATGGATCACCTCATCTGGATCTTGTAGACAGAAGGTTAGAATACAGACCCTCTAAGCTGCTTTCCAACATTCCAACTTTGGGCAATCAGAAATGTTTCTTTTCTGCATCAATGAGGCCATATAACTTCTGTCCTTCCAGAAATGGGGTGAATATCTCCTTCAAATAGCCTATTATTTCAAGGAACTGTATTTCTGAATGGAATTGATGACAGGCAGAACTGTGGATTTGGGAAATAGGGAGCCTGAGTTTGAAACCTGAATCTTCAATTTCACAACTATGGGGACTTGTGCTAGCTCCAACATCTCTGGGTCCCAGGTTTCTTCTCTATAAAATGAGGAGTCGGGCTGGATAACCTCTAGGAGACCTTTCAACTTTAAATCTATGTTCTTATGAGTTGTTATGAGATGTAGAGAGGTGTGGTTAATAGAGGGGAGTCTGGAAGACCTGGATTCAAATCCTCTCTTTAACCCTCTAGGACCATGAATGTAAGACCTAATGTCTCAAAGTGATGGGCAACTTTTCTTTTTTTAGTTTTTGCAAGGCAAATGGGGTTAAATGGCTTGCCCAAGGCCACACAGCTAGGTAATTATTAAGTGTCTGAGGTCGGATTTGAACCCAGGTACTCCTGACTCCAGGGCTGGTGCTGCATCCATTGTGCCACCTAGCTGCCCCGATGGGCAACTTTCTAAGGCTATCCTATACCATTGGAAGGAGTTTTCCCTATCAGGAGTTTCCAATCAAATGAAATTCCAGGTCTAGCTCAAAACCACATGAGGCTATTCTCAGTGTTTCACCAAATTCTTTGTATCGACATATTATAAGTTACACGAATGCCTCCTACTTTTGAAATGATCCTGTGTCTTTGACTTTGGCTCCTTGTAAGTGGATACCAATCTAAGCCTACTGGGCACAGTTCCTTGTGGAAAGACTCAGGTTTGGACCCAACAATGGCCTATTGTCTAAGGTTTTAACCTCAGAAAAGCTTATATCCAGAAGACTAAGTCCCAGTGGGGACTAGTTTGTTTGCAGGGAGTGTTGTCAAGGGTGAAATCTAATATCTGTTTTTAAGATTTTTAGTTGGTATAATTATAATGAATTAATTCACAGACTTTGAATTGGAAAAGTCTTCAGAGACCATCTGGAACAACCAAGACCTGAAAGAGATTCCTCCCAGACAAGGGGTGATCTGGCCTTGGCTTGAAAAGTGAGAGGAAAACCCATCACTTCCTGAAGTACTCTCTTCCAACTTCAAGAGAGCGTTGTTGTTAGCAAGCTTTTTCATATGTTAAGCCTCAAATTCCTTTCTCCCTAAAACTTCTGCCTAATACTCCATGTTCTATTCATTGAGGTTGACCTCAGTGAATGAGGTTGACCTCTGTCCACAGGGACAGAGTTTGGATCTATGATTTCAATAACATAGGGAACTCTCAAATGAGGAAATCTCTTTACAAATGACAGGTTGTCATCTTCATGTCTTAGAGAGTTGTCTAGAGCATTGAGACTTCAAGTCACTTGTCCTGGATCACATGGTCAGCCTGTATCAGAGACAAGGCCAGACCTCTGTTGACTTCCTACGCTGTGGCTCCCCTTCTAGGTGGATGTTGGATAATTCAGTCTCTAAGCTTAGATTTCCCAATATGGAAAATAAGGGGACTGGTGTAGATAATCTCTAAGGGTCTGCCTTTCAAATCCAACATAGTATGAGACAGGAATGATTCTTATGGGGTGTTTGGCAGGCAGAGCACTCCTTAAGGGATATGACCACCCTTCTCTCTTCCTCTCTTCTCTCTCTCTCTCTCTCTCTCTCTCTCTCTCTCTCTCTCTCTCTCTCTCTCGTCCCCCATACACTTGTATCCTCAGGGGCTAATAAACAAAGAGTAGGCACTCAATAGATGTCTATTAATTACTTAGTTGGATCTTTGGGGTTGAATGATCCCAAGGTAGCAAAATCAGGGATAAGGGGCAAGAGAGGTAAAATTCTTTCCTACTCTGTTCTGTGAGAGCTGAATTCTCTAATGACTTTGGAGTCAACGTTTCTGGATTAAAATCTTTTTTTTTCTGACAGCTGTGTGACCTTGGGCAAGTCACTTGAACATCTTGGACCTTCAGTTTCTTCATCTGAAAATGAAGGGGTTGGAATAAATGGCCTCCAAGGTCCCTTCTGGCTCTAAATCTGCGATTTCCGTACATTACTATTATTTGTCTTTGGGGCATGGTGTCTCCCTAGTCACATGATTTTAGGCAAGTCAACTTCTTTGAAACTCCCTTTCCCAGTCTGTAAAATAAGATAATACCTGCCCTGTCCCACAGGGTTGTCTCATGCACAACAAATAAGTAATTGGGTGTGAATGGGTTTAGAGAGCAGTAGAAATATGGCAGAAGTATCATTCCCCACCATTGTTATTGCTATTAGTATTATTAGGTAAGCTAATGGCAAAACTGGGCAGTGATCCCAAGACTCTTGGATCCTTTTCCCTGAGCAGATGACATTTACCTTCTTGACCTTGATCCAACAAATTCCCAGCCAGTGACAGAGTCAGAGGAGGTTGAATTGAAATGTGGGCCAATTCTGCTGCCAGTGGGTAGAGAGGGATGCTTTTGTGATGTCCTAGCTATAGTTTCCTTTACCCCTTTGTTGACAGATGTGTTGGCATTGTACCAGGTAGGTGGAAAGAGTCATGGGAGGAATCACCAGACCAGATCATGAGGGATGTCCCACCTGCCCCCATCCTCCCACTGGCTCGTGGAAGGTTGCTGAGTTAATTAAGGAAGAAAGCCAGCAGCTAGCCTGTGGCTGTGTAGAATTCATTGTCTGTGTGTTTTGCTGAGATATATCATTTGGTCCAAGGAACTTTCAAGGAAGCATGGAATAAATGTAGGGTTGGATTCTAGAACCATCAGAACTGAAGAAGACCATGGAGATCCTTGATTCCACATTTATGTAGAAGCAAATTGATGTTCAGAGAAGGGAACTCACTTGACTCAGACCACACTGGAAGTTAGTGGCAAAGTCAGAACTTCGACCTAGGCTATTGTTTCCTATTTCAACTATTTCTTTTTTGACAACTTGCTACCTCTCTTTTTTATTTTTTTATTTTTTGTTTTTTCAAGGCAATGAGGTTAAGTAACTTTCTCAAGGACATGCAGTTAGGTAATTATTAAGTGTCTAAGGTCAGATTTGAATTCAGATCCTCCTGATTCCAGGGCCCATTTAAACTTAGAATTGTAGCATGTGAATGCTAGATGGAACCTTAGGGATCCAGCCCAATGTCCTCTTGTTTTTTTAAGGTTTTTGCAAGGCAATGGGGTTAAGTAACTTGCCTAAGGTCACACAGTTAGGTAATTAGTATCTGAGGCTGAATTTGAACTCGGTTCCTTCTGACTCCAGGACCAGTACTCTAACCACTGTACCACCTAGCTGCCCCCAATGTCCCCTTTTTACAAAAGAGGAAAATGAGGCCCAGAGAGGCAAGTGCCTTCCTTCTGATCACAAGGATAATACATGCCAAGGCCAGGTCTTCTTACTACAAGCTTAATATTACATTTACCGTTGTACACACCACCCAGCACATAGCAGGTGCTTCATAAATCATCATAGGATCATAGATTTTGAGTCAGAAGGGACCACAGAAGTCATTGAGCTAATCTCCTTATTTTACTGGTCTGGGTCAAAGGGCTTGAAATGACTTGTCCACCATCACCCAGCTATTGAGTTGAACCCTATTCTTTCTTCTGACTTCTAGGTCACTATCCTCTATTCATTAGGCCCAATTTTACAGTTGGTTTATCTATGTATACATAGTAGTACAGGCATGATTGTACACAAGGTGGCAGGCTTAGGTAAATTTACCTTGAGTTCCTGAGTGGTTGGTATGACTGGAGTTCTTTTTGTCTTTTTTAGCTAATGGTTAACTTTCAGCTCTCTCTTCTTTATCCCTTATTTGCTGCTCATTGTTTATTATTATTATTATTATTATTATTATTATTATTAATGGTTGTAGAAGGAAAAGGAGGAAGAGAAGGTGTGGTGGTGGTAGTAGGAGTCCTAGAAGGAGGAGGAGGAGGAAGGATAAAGAGAAAGTAGTAGTGGTGGTGGTAGAGTAGTAGTGTCATCTCCACCACCACCACCACCACCATCACCACCAGGACCACTATAATCACTACCAACTCCTTTCCTTAGTTAGCAATTTCCCAAGGTCAAATTCTTGGTCTTTGAAGATGCTCCAGCTCCCTATAAGACATCCAATTGGAGAAGTTGTCCAGGTAAGATACCCTACCTTTCCTTCCTGAGAAGGGAGTCAGAGAAACACTGTCCTTTCCTGCTGCCCCCCTTACCTGAGCCTGGTAAAATGTTCACCACGCCTTTGGGAATGCCAGCTTTCACAGTCAACTCTGCAAATTTCAAGGCAGTCAGTGGTGTCACCTGGTGGTACAGAGAGAGAATTACATGATATCAGACCCACTGGCCATCCCGGGCCACCTTCTTTTATGTACTAGGTGGCTTCCAGATGTCAAACATGGAAAAATAGAACTATCATTTTTGATATGATTAAATGATTCCAGATGAACAACCAAGGTTACTCCTTTCTCCTTACAGAACTTCCTCCAGCCTCTCCATCTCTTCAAAGCCTTCTCATTTTTCTTTTAGGTTTTTTCAAGGCAAATGGGGTTAAGTGGCTTGCCCAATGCCACACAGCTAGGTAATTATTAAGTGTCTGAGGCCAGATTTGAACCCAGGTACTCCTGACTCCAAGGCCAGTGTTTTATCCACTGCACCACCTAGCTGCCCCGAGCCTTCTCATTTTTAAGGCTCCTTTTCCTCAAAGAATCATAGAACATTAGAACTTTGGTACAGAGCAGTAGAAAGAAGGATGAATTTGGAGTCCAAGGACCAGGGTTCAATTCCAGACTGTGACATTTAATACTTTTGTCAGGAGCTGATCTGATTGATTGCATGAAATGATTACTATCCATGTGACCAGGGGTGTGCCTGGGAAATTGTTTAACAAGTGGCTGCCTAAATATATTTTAAGTTTGATCTGTATTGCTAACATTCTGCCATCACTTTCTTAATTAGACACTTCCTAAAACAGTAATAAATCAAGCCTTGACTTGTAATATTTGCTGACTTCTGAGCTATAAATGTATACCCTGAAAATTTAATAATCAGCTGTTCTAATGATTTGAGCAGGCTCCAAAACACTATATGTGACCCTTCCCCCAAGTTATTTAACTTCTCCAGTCCTCAATTTTCTCAACTATAGGATAAAGGAATTAAACCAGAAAGGTTCCCTCTAACCTTAAATGATTTTAAAAAACCAAATAATCCAGGGTAGCTAGGTGGTGCAGCAATTAGAGTCCTGGGCCTGGAGTCAGGAGGACCAGAGTTCAAATCTGGCATCAGACACTTAATAATTACCTAGCTGTGTGGCCTTGGGCACACCACTTAACCCCATTGCCTTGCAAAAACCTAAAAGAAAAGCTTCAAAAATTCCCCATTGTCTATCAAACTGGAGTTCAATGATCATGGGAATGATATGATAGTCACATCAATTTGTAAGCTGTTGGGGGGGGTGGCTAAGAAGGACATGAGGCAAAAAGATCAAGTAGGGAGTCATTGCAAAAATCCAAAAAATAACGATAACTTTAAGATGGAAGATAGGTAAATAGAGGAGCTTGGATACAAGAGATATTGGAGAGGGAGAAACATCAAGATTAAAAAATTTGTATGTGAGGGAGGGGAGAGTGAGGAGGCAAGGATGATGCAGAGAATCTGGAAGATTGGTGGTGTCTTTGTCAGAAACAGGGAAGTCTAAAAGAGGGTTTGAGGGAAAGGGAACAAATTCTGTTTTGGACATATTGAGTCTCTCATGAGACAGACATGAGAGATATCTCTTGGACATTCAGTCAGAAATGGCCAATAAATGATTGATGATGTGAATCTAGAGCTGGATGTATAGATCTGAGAGTCATGAGTGGATCATAGAGATGTGATTATTTTCTTGCAACAACTTGAACTCATATTGATTTCTCTCTGCCCCCTTCTTACTCCTTCATTAATCCTGTGTCCTGGCTATCAGTCAATGATATTTTTATTAATATTTTTAATTTTATTAATTTTTTTAATTAAAACATGATATTACAAAGAAAGAATGAAAAAGAATTTAAATGAAATGTTTATTATATGCCCTTGACATATCTTCTAAGGTAGGTTGTGTTATGTGTTGTTCCCATTTTATAGAGCAGGAAAAATGACTAGCCCATTGTCACAGTATTAGCTAGTGACAATCAGAAACCAAACCCAAGTCCTGACTCTCAGGCTAGTGTTTTCTCATGATACTCATAACATAGTCATTTCTATAAACAAGGCCAGAATATTACCTACATACTAAACTGTAGATAGGCTGAAAGGCTTAGTACAGGTAGAGATGGCAGGAAAGCTACCCAGAAAAGAAACAGGACCTTTGGAGTTAGCCCAATGGGAAAGAGGGCTGGAGAAGAGAATTCCTTCCTCAACCAAATCACAAACCCTGGGGTTGGAAGTGGGAGCTCAGATATCATTGCCCTAATGGACCATTGTTCAGCTTGCTCTGAAGAGTTCCATGATAGAGGAATTCCCTATTAAGACTCAGATTTGAGACACACACATTATTATGATTAAGTCTACCCTCTCTCCTCCTCTACACCCTATCAGCTTCCCAATCCTTGCACCTCACCTGGGCTGGCTTGATGACCAATGTGTTCCCAGCAGCCAGGCAAGCAGCCGTCTTCCAAGAGAGCATCATCAGGGGATAATTCCAGGGAATGACGATGCCACAGACCCTAAATACCAAGGCAATCATACACGAGTCCTGATCAAGCAGAGCTCCTTCCCCCATTCCATTCCACCTCTTTCCATTTTCCCTTTCTCCTCTCTCAGATCCTGATATTCTATCATAAGAAACCTAGGAAGCCTGGACTCAGATTCAGGAGTTCTAGATCCAGTTCTGCTATGAAATCATTGTGACTGTATTTAAGCCTTTTCCCCTTTTCAGGGACTCATTTTGCTCTTCTATGACATGGGGGGGGGTCGACTGGATGATCTCAAAGGTTCCTTTCCTCTCTGACAAGTCATCTTACCTCTTGCACTCTCAGTTTTGTCATCAGTCAAATGGGCAGGTTGGACAAATATGATTCCTTTCCTACTATGATAACCTCTACATACTATGACATATGATTCTGTTTTATAGTTTCTAAGCACCTTCTACAATATTTGCATTGTAAGGTTCTGCCAATAAAATGTACTTTACTTATTAATTTATTGATATAATGATTGTTAATTTACTTAAGGAAACCTTCAATTACTTAACTCAAAGGAAGGAGTGTTGTACCTGGATTACCAGGCCATTATTTCCTGGTGACAGTGGGAACGTTTTTCTGGGCAGACAGCTTGCCTTTGAACCCTAGGTCTTTTTAGAAGTATGAGGGGGAGTATGGGGTGGGGTGAGGATCAGCCTTTCCCAGTGAGTGCTCCAGTCAGATAGACCGCCAGAGAAAACCACTGGTATCCCTCCCCGGGTGCACTTAGCTTGACTATTCTGATTCACTATATTTTTGGAGAGCCTTAAGAGGTTATTAGATATAATTTGAAGGGACCTTTCAGTCTGACCAGATTTAACAGATGAGGAAAGGAACTGAAGACCAGAGTGATTAAGTGAATTGGTTAAGATCACACAGCTAATTAGTAGAGACAGTATTTAAAACCAGTGCTATGACCCCAAATCCAGTGCTCTCTCCATGACAACGAGATGTCTTTTCTGATCTTATTCTCTCTTTGAGTCTCCCCTTCCACCTCCCCAAGTTGCTAGCCTCTCTTCCCATTAAAATGATCTTTTTTTCTCTTGCATAGGTTTTGCATAAATTTATGTGTACATGTTATTTCCCCAAAAGAATGTAAACTTTTCGAGGGCAAGAACTGTCTCCTTTTTGTCTTTTTATCTGTAGTATGTAGCATAGTGCCTGCATACAGTAGGTGCTCAATAAATGCTTGCTAATTCATTAATTGCACCACATTGCCTCTCATAAAAGAAGGATCACAATCAGTAACGAAGGAAGCCTTCCAAATGGAGCAGGTCCAACTTTCTGATGACTTTGCCACCAAATCTTTCTATGGAAGCATTCTAAAGTGATGGGACTCACCCAATTGGCTCTTTCTTGGTGAAGGTCAGATTGCGATTAGGCCTTGCTTGGTTAATGGGGATGGTGGTACCCTGGAAATCAAACATAAAGATATGTCAAGATCTTCAACCCTCTTTCCCCTTCCCTCTGGCCAGTCAGGTATATATTGTCCACTGGATATCTTGGCAATTTGTCCTTGGCTTGGGAACAATAAGTCAGGTATCCCTTAACCTAGAACGTGTCTTGAATTTGAACATGAGCGGTTGTGACTTTGTAACCCCATCTTTCTTTCCTCAGACTCTTATGGGACCCTAAATCATTCAGGTGGTTCTCTTTTGCCTCCATCATTTCTTCTGTAAAGTGGGTGTTGTAATTTGAGATTCTTGTCACTTATTGACTTATTAACTCAGCAGGAAGATAATCCCAGGGAAAGGCTGTGGCCTCTGGGCTTTGTAGAGTACTGTGCAGTTGTGGCAGGCATGGGTATATTGTAGTAGAGGAGTGGGCTTCCTTCCTTCTTCCCGTGTGACTTCTCAGGATTTTTTCCAAGCCTCCTCCTTTGGTGAAAGATGAGAGTGGAAAGTATATTTGATGGGAAGTCAACTCATTTATGTAGAAAAACTATGGGATTCTACTCTAGCCAGGTCATTTTTCTGCTCAAAAACTCAAAAAACAAGGAACCCCTTGTTTCCTAAATTCTTTATTGGCATTCAAGGCTTTCTGCAATCAAGTCCTCACCCACTCACTCACCCAAATTTTTCCCACATTACTTCTCGTCATATATTCAACATTCTAGAACCTTTGTTCATATACCTCATCAAATCCTTTCTCTTCTCTTTGCCTTTATCCCCTGGTCTCCCTTTCTAGAATGGATCTTCTCTTTCCTTCCCCTCAATGATTTTCTTATGAAGTTCCTCTTTCTATGAGATCCACATAAGATTCCCCTAAACTATTCTATCCCTCAAGTTTCTCCTAGCACTTTCAGCTAAGAGCTGATGTCAATTTAGATCTCAAAGGTCATCTCATTCACACCCATCATTTACAGAAGGAGAATCAATGTCTAGAAAGTTAAGAGACCGTACAAGTAACAATGAGAATGGTAGAGCTGGGGATTGGGAACTATTGCCTCCATCTACAAACCCAGGGTTCTTTTCACTATGTAAGCCACATTGCTTTTCACAATGTCTCCTTTATGATTATTTTACTTTTTCTTGTACCATAGTTATTTAAGTGTCCATCTCTTCATTAGATAACAAGCTCTCTAAGAGCAGGTCCCAGGTCAGTCATCTTTCTATCCCTACCACTGAGTTCTCTATGCAAGAATGGAGAGATATAAGATATGATTTAAATTTCATGAAAACTTCTATCTTTGATATCTTGGGGTTTTCCATTCTGAAGGGCTCAAGCCACTAAACTCCCTGCCTAGGCAGAGGGAAACTTGTGATTCCCCTTTGTTTCCTAAGGAGTCTGGTGCCAATTCCTCTTTCTTCATATCCTCAGAGAATCATTTTATGAGGGGACCTTGACCTGATCCCTGGGGATCCAGACTTTAAGAGAGGAGGTCAGATTGGTGATGCACAGGTCTGATGGATCTCACCTGAATTTTGTCACACCAGCCTGCAAAATAGCGGAAGGTTTGTATAGACATGCCCACATGTGTTTTCAAGGCCAATGTGTATACTGCTCCTGAGTCAATGGATTCAATGGTGGCCAGCTCTTCTTGATGTTCCTCCATGAGATCAGCTAACCTGGACAGACCAGAGGACAAGAAAAGGAATGGTCACTTCCATCTTGCTCTCCAGCCACCCACCACCATCTTATTTTCCCTATCTTTCACTGTCCGGTCTAGTTCCACCCTCCACCAAGAAATCTTCCCTAACTATACAATAAAGGATCTGATGACTCTACATGTAGAGTTTATACCACACATTTAAAGTCTTAGAATTAAGGATAGAGGATCATAAATCTGAGAAGAAGTTCACAGGCATCTAACCCAATCTTCTCATTTTTACAGAGTAGAAAATTAAATGATTTCCCCAGGATTATCAGTTAGCTATTGGGAGAAATGGGACTAGAACCTACATCTCCTAACTCAGTACGGTGTTCTTTCCACTTAAATAACATCATTCAATTGTAAGCTGTCTTGCAAAGTTTATTAATTCTTATGTAGTGAAATTATGTGGATGGTAAGAACACTAGTCTTACAGAGAAAAAAACCTGGATTCAAGTCCTGATTCCACTCATAAGCTAGGTGACTTTAGAAAGTCAATCCCCATCTTTTCCATCTCTCATTCCATAAAACAAGGAGGGATGATCTCTAGAGATCCTTCTGATTCTGATCCCACCTTGATCATTAACACTTTGAAGGCAAAGATTAGGTCTTGGGCACTTTCCTGCCCATATTCCTGCCTTTCTGGAGAAGGGCAGATACATGATGTTTGGAGGAGGCAGAGCCTGAGATTAGTTCCCAAGGAGACCCTAACACCTTGGGTAAAGTTAAAAGAGCACTGGATTTCAAGACCAATGACTTGGAAGACTACTTCCTTTCTCCAGGCCTCAGTTTTCTCAACTATAAAATGAGGGAGTTAGAATTCAGGGATATTGAAGGTACCTTCTAGCTTTGAAGCCCCAAATTCAGCAGTTTTCTCATTTCTAAGTCAACCTGTTGGTTATTGAAGTCATCAAAAATAAATAAAAAATAAATCGGGAAATGGTACAAGACTGAGAATTCTTTTTTAAAGTCATTTTGCTAAGTGCTTTAAAAATATATTTCATGGGGGAAGCTAGGTGGTACAGTGGATAGAGCACTAGCCCTGGAGTCAGGAGTACCTGAGTTCAAGTCCAGTCTCAGAGACTTAATAATTGCCTAGATGTGTGGCCTTGGGCAAGTCACTTAACCCCATTGCCTTAAATAAATAAAAGTAAATAGAAATATATGTATATATACATATATATATATATATAATTTGTAAAAATTTGGTCACCCTCACAATACTATCTGCTTCTGTTGATTGATACACACACACACACACACACACACACACACACACATAAAATATATGTTGAGACTTTAGAGGACATATAGCCACCTCAATTTATCAGATTTAAAAAAGTAGAGAAGGGGAATGACTTGTTTAAAGTTTCAGTGCAAGCTTACAGCAGAACCTCTTGCCTCTTTGCAAAGATGGGGGATTATAGGTGTGGAACATTGCATAGACCACCAGACTTGGTTAATAGGGGTGTTAATTTTACTGAACTATCTCCTCTCTTTTTATTTTCTGTTCCAAGGGGAAAATGAACTCAGTAGTGATGTGGGGTATTGGGGGTACAGGGTAGCATGGAGGAGATATGAGGGAGGAAGATTCAGAAATGAAAGTGATGTAAAATCAAAGGACATGGAAATAAATTAGAATAATGAGAAGAAGCAGCAGCAGAAAGTTCATGGTGTGGCTGTCTCTCCAAATTTCTAATTCAGTCTTCTCAAATTGTGTATTATTTAAAATTATATTTTATATTTTTTAAATTAAAAATCCATTTTATCTCCCTACTACCTCTTCTCCCACCGGAAAATAAAAACCCAAACCAAAATCTTTGTTACAAACATGCATAGTCAAACAAAACAATCATGTTGACCATGTGTCTCTCTCATATATACACAAATAGGCATATACACATACATACATACATAATACACATAAATATACCCATCAAAACAACCTGTTTTATGTACACAATACATGTGTATAAACAAACACATGTGTGCACACGTGTATGGGTTTGCATGTACGTGAATATGCATACACTCAGATTCTGCTTCTTGGGTCCCTCACTTCTCTCTTGGGAGGTGGGTAGAATTAATTATCATTGATCCTTTGAAGGCTGCCTTCGGTGACTACTAGGAGAACACTGCCCCCTGCTGTACATGTGGGCCAGCCTTCCCTTCACATCTCCAGATGAAACCCTTGGCTGCTACAAAAAAATGACTTTCATTTCAAAGCCCTCTGGAAATTCATTTGCATTAATTAAGAAGCAGTTTATAATATTAGAATGTTGGCATCATTCCTGTAAGCTGTTCAACAACAAGACTCATGCTCTCCACCTGCTTGTCTGTCCCCCAGTACATGCCAGGGTCCCTTCTCCTAGCTCAAGTTTAATCAAAACTGACTGATTGCATTGATTGATTCATCACATCCCACCAGGGAGGACACCAGGCGGGTCAGTGTCTTAGCCACACCAACCTTCTCCTTAAAACTTTCCAGAAAGAGATGTCATTCTCCATTAGTAATGTATCCCTTCCAGCAGATGTTGAGTATGATTTTATTTTTTTTTTTACCTTTGCTGTCATTAATCCCATCCCTACTTTAAATGATAAATGGTGTTCAGCAAAGAGTATAAAGGAATAAATCCTTCTGCCATTTTCAGCATGTCTCAGGTATTGCTTCACCTCATTCACACCTGGGCTCTCCAAGAACTTTGTTGTCCCTTCTTCCTTCTCATTTGTCATGTTGCTGACCTGGGGAAACCTCCACCCTGGGGTCTTCCTCTCTTCACTGGCATTCCCACTTTAAAATTCCCCCATATAGTCTATCTTTTCTCATTACAAAATGATCTCTTTGTGGGGGAGAATTGTTTTGCTTGCTCCTATTTGTATTTCCAATGCTTAGCATGTAATGGAATATTGATTGTTGTCCTTCACTCTCAGAGGACCAAAATGATATCGCTATGTCCAACTGTGGCTGATCAGACCAATGCAAGCTTGGAAGGCTCTACCACAGGTCAGAAACAAATAGTCCATGTGAACATTTGGGATGGAGCTATCTTTAATTAGCCCATAAAAGATACCAGGGTAAGTTAACTGAGAGAGGAGATGTTTCTGGAATGCTTTGGAATGTCTGAATGTTCCCTCCCCTAAAACCCGCCTTGAAAAGGCAGTTGGAAAATTGAGAGGAGGACTACTTTGAGCCCTTATCAGCTACCACTTTAAGAGATTAATTGGCAGCAAGACCCTCAAGGAAGTGGGGCACAGGAAGAGGGGAGAGGAAGAAGGGCAGGAGTAGAGAGAGACAGAAAAGGACAGATGGGAAAAGTGCCAAAGTTTAATATTACATCACTTCAGAGGCCCAGCCTTGCTTCTAAATGTATCCAGCCTTTCATTCGATGCTCATATAAACCCCAAAGATCATCTTCCTCAGGCTGAAAACGTCTGGCAGAGCTGAGCTGGAAGGTGTCCCAGAATTCATAAGGATCAGAAGATTTAGGACTGGAAAGAACTCCAGAGTTCATCTAATCCGCATCTCACTTTCATGTGCTTGTCATGGCATCACCTCCCTGATGTCATGGTCCTCTTTCTATACCCATATCCATATCTGGCCACTGAACCTAATGGCTCTGGAGAAAGTGAAGCTGGTGACTTAGCACAGCACCTCTTCACTCAAATCCATTTCATGTGCTTGTCATGGCATCATCTCTCTGATGTCATAGTCCTCTTTGAGAATGAAGGACAAATATCATCTCATTTTTTACAGCTTGGGTACCTAAGACACAGAGAGGGGAACTAATTTATCTAAAGCCACATAGTAAATTTGTGGTGGCATCAGGACCAGAATCCAGGTTGTTTGGTTTCTAGTCTGATGCTTTTTCTAATATTTTTCAGGGATATTAAGATCTTCTGGTTTTGCACTTTTTCCCCAAGGCCTCCTTCATTCATTGAGTAGTGTCTGAAATTCTGTTCTTGGAGTTTTATTCCCATTAGCTTGATGCTTGTTAAAAATGCTAGTCCCCATTGCAGGGTTCATATTCTGAGCTGTTCTCTACACTTAGAGTGAGCTAGGACTTGAGAGAAGATTTGCTAGTGGGTCTGGAAGGATTTGGGGGCATTAAGCACCTGGAGGGGAAGTAGGGCTATCAGGAAAGAACTCAAAAGCAATCTCAATCTACCCCCTCCTCCCAACTTGCTCCTTCCATCTTTAACAGTTTTTTCTTCTGGTTCCATCATTCACCCAGTCTACCATGTTTGAAACTAGGTTTATCTTTGAATATGAGAAGAGAAGGAGGTGGGGGATCACCAAATCGTATGGATTGTACTTTTCAAAATATCCTTCATACCTATCTCCTTTGTATTTTTAGGACTATCAGCTCAGTACCAGCCCTCATGAGTACCTGCCTGAACCACATTTTCCCACATTTATTTTTTTCCCTTTGTCAATTCATCCTTTATAAGACACATCAACTTGATACACGTTTGTCATGGTATTCTTTTACTCAAAAATCTTCAGTGCCTCCCTAGTAAAGTTTAAAGTGCTTTGCTGGGCATTCAAGGCCTCCCACAACAGTGTTAGCCTATCCTTTTGATCATTATCATATTACTGTGCTTCAGACATTCTAGAATCCAGGAAACTCAGACAACTCTTCTCAAGTATTCCCAGGTTTTCCAGTCTCCATGCCTTTGCTCAAGCTGTTTTCCCTAAGGACAGTTTCACTTTTGCTTCTGGATCCCTAGCACCAGGCAGTATGACACCCATTCCCACTTAATATATGTTTATGGAGCTGAATTGAATTATTTCTATTTAATAACTCACAGTGCCTAGCCCAATCCCTGAATAACAATAGAAGCTTAACATAGGTTTGTTGAATGATTGGGGTAAATACATGGGAAACTAAGGCATGGAAGTCCATTTCATGGTCAGCGGCATATGGCAGCCTTATTTTCTACTAAGCCTGGTTTTCTGTTGGCCATAGAAGGTGCCATTTGATCCAGTCATTCAATAACTTCTATGTTCTAAAATTCTAGAATTAACATTCCATGTTCTAAATTTTAAAGACCTTTTTAGCCCTAAATTTTGTATAGTCCACTCCAGTTCTGACAGTCTATATTCTAAAATACCTTCCAGCTCGGACAGTTTAGGTTTCACGGTTTCTTCCAGCTCTGAGATTTTATTTTCTAAGAACCCTTCCAAATCTGACAGTCTCTGTTCTAAAAACTCTTTCAACTCTGGGAGTCTATGTTCTAAGAGACCTTCCAACTAGGAAAGCCTATGTTTTAAGGTCCCTTCTATCTCTGACAGGCTATGTTCCAAGAACCCTTTCATCTCTGACAGTCTGTGTTTGAAAATACCTTCCAGCTCTGACAGTTTAGGCTTCTTCTAGCTCTGACCTTCTATGTTAGAAAGTTTATGTTCTAAAGACTCAGCTCTGGCAGTCTATGTTCTAAGTCGATGTTTTTTCCAGCTATGAAAATGATGTTTTAAGGTTCCTTCCAGTTCTGCCATTCTTTGTTTTAAGAATCCTTCCATCTATGACAGTCTGTGTTCTCAAGACTCTTTCAGTTTTGACAGTCTTATGTTCTAAAGACCTCCCAGCTATGAAAGTCTATGTTTTAACGTCCCTTCTAGCTCTGACATTCTATGTTCTAAGGACCCTCTTATCTCAGTCTTATGTTCTAAAATGCCCTCTAACTCTGACAGTTTAGATTTCAAGGTTTCTTCCAATGTTGGCATTCTATGTTCTAAGAACCCTTCCAGCACTGACACACCAAGTTCTAAAGGCTCTTTCAGTTCTGGTGTTCTATGTTTTAAGGACCCTTCCAACTTTGATATGCTATCATTCTGAAATTCTGTGATTGGTTGATGGAAGTCAATTGGCATTTATTATATTTTCTCATTTGTTAGCTTTCTCCATATATTTGTGCTATTCTGCCAAGCCCTCTGGTTCTTTTGGAATAGCGGATTCCTTGTTGAAGACAGGGCCTGGGAAGAACAACCTTGGGTCCCCTTTCCCAGTGCTTGGGTCTGAAACCCCAACACTCCCAGAGACAAGGAAAGTTGCTCTGCTTACTTGTAGAGAAGTCGTCCTCTGTCTCTGGCGTTTATCTTCCCCCACACTCCATTCTCAAAGGCATCTTTTGCTGCGGCTACAGCCTGGTCCACATCAGATATCTGGGCAAGTGACACTTTGCAAATAGCCTATGAAAAACAAAGCCAGGCACAAGGTTTTCTGAGAGGCCCAAGGCTCAGGACATCTATCCCTAGGATCTTTGGGGGCACTCAGACTAGAAGTGGTCTTGGTTGTTCTGGTTCCAGTTGAGGTAAAGCAGTCAGGAAGAGACAGGAAACCTTGGAGTTTTCTAGCAGTGCTGTGACCTTGGGCAAGTCCCTTGGGACCCTGGGGACATTTCTCCAATTCTTTTATTGATGTTTTAAACTCTGTTTCCACACTTGTGAGAAGACTGCAAGTCACTTTGAGGGGTACTTTTATCTTTTTCCAGCTTGGTGGCACAGTGAGTAAAAATACATGGCATCTGAAATCAGTAAGATCTGAATTCAAATTCAACCTCAAGAACTGTGTGAACAGTCACTTAAGGTTTATCTGCCTCTGTTTCCTTGATTGTAAAATGAGGATAATAATGCATCCACCCATCAGGGCTGTTGCAAGGATTAAAGGAAATATTGGTGAAGTATTTAGGTCAGTGTTTGGTACTTGGGAGGCCCTTAATCAATATTTCCTTCCCCTCCTTCATGTGATCTTAGAGAAATTATTTGTTTTCTCTGTGTCTTACTTTCCTCATTTATATAATGAAAGGGTTGGACTAGGTGACCTCTAGCTTTCCTTCTATCTCTAAATCTATGATTCTATATGATTCTAGATGGGAGATGAAGTAGGCTCATGAAAGATGGGGGGGTGGAAAGTCAGATAATAATTACCTTTTTCTTCTCTTACTCTTTCTACATCACCCATAAAACTCATTTTTTGTGAAACAAGCAAACAAATTGAGGTCCTTCCTCTTAATCTTTGAGGCATCAGATATCTACTTCTTCACACAGTGGTAGTAATTTGCTGCTGCCAAAGAATTTGTTAATTTTTAATCTCATTTGAGTCCCCTAGTCATTACCTTATAAACTGGACAGGGCAGTGAGCATTTATAATCTTAATTTAACAAATGGGGAAACTGAGTAAGACTAAATAACTTATTCAAGATTTCAGAGCAAATGAGGGATGAGATAGAGATCAGCACTGAATGGGAAGAGGAAAGAGCTAGGCCTGCCAGAACTCACAGTTCCATCTGTTGGGTTGATGGTTTCATAGGTCTTAGCTCCTTCAGCATCCACAAACTTCCCATTGATGAAGAGCTGGTGAGGCATACGAATGTTCAGGTTGTTGATGGACTTCTCCACCTGAGAATGAAAGTAACTAATTCATTCTTGTCTCTTTGAAACCCAAATGGGGTTTGGGCTTCAAGTCTCTTCTTTGCCTCTTGGACAAAGGGTATTGTTGAAAGGGCAGCTGAAGAGGGAGAATTGTTGAAAGTTGGTCTATTATTCTCAGTTTCCCCTGCTAACTGTGTTATGGGGTCAGAGTTACAGTTGAGTAATCTCCATCTGCAAAAATCCCTAGAATGTATTATAAACTCCACATAGGGTCTCAACTCCCTAACTTTTTGTCAGCCTGAAGATTATTTTACTAAATAAAATACCATCAGTTACTTTGGCATTAAGTGGTAGACAATGGAACTTAGAAGGAAGAAGCTTCATGGAAGTAAAAAAGCTACTATTAACTTTCTTTTCTCCCTGTTCAAAGACAGAAAAAGAAAGAATTAGTTGCATGGCCGATAGATCTCTATACACACTGAACTTCCATGACTTCATGACTATCATTACTCAATCAAAAGGAAATACATTGATAAGAGGTTTCCCAAATTTTCATGGGACACAAAACTGAGAAGGAAAGCCAACATATCTCATGACAGTGTCAGGATCTGAAGACTCTTGACAGTATGAAATACTGAACTGAATCTAATGAAAAGAAATATAATAAGGATAAATGTAAAGTCATCCAATTGGGCTCCAAAAATGAACTTCCAAAATACAAGATGGGGGAAGAATGGTTAGCAGTTCATTAGGAAAAGATCTGGAGGTCTTAATGGACTGTGAATTCAACCCAAGTCAACAAAATAATATAGAAACAAAAAAGTTATTTTAGACATCAGGTAAGGGGGAAAACTTGTTAATGATTAGATAGCTTTTCAAAGATGGAATGGACTGCCTTAGAAAGTAGTGAATTTTCCCTTGATGGAAGCCTTCAAGGCAAACATTGGATAATTACTTATCAACCATGTTATCAAAAGGATTCATATTTACACGTGGGTTGTACTAGATGGAGGTTGAGGTACCTGTTACCTCTGAGATTCTAGGATTTCCTCAATTCTACATTCTACAATGAGAGAGGGAACTTGCCTCATAATGTGGTACAGTGTGGGATTGGGGTGGGGGGACAAGCAGCTGAATTTGGATTTAGAGGAGCTATGTTTGAGTCCCACTTTGCTATTCACTGTCTGTATGACCTTATTCAAGTCACTGGACATCAGTTTCTTCAATTGTAAAATAAGAGGGTTGGATTAGGTGACCTAATTCCTTTAAGATCTCTTTAAACTGAGAAATGGGTAATTCTAGGTGTAGAATGTAGCATTTGGGTGTGCTATTGATTGGTAGTTGGATGTCAGAGTTCCAAGGATTCTTAGCAACATACACATTTACTGCCTGCCTAGAATACAAACTTTTAAACAGAAAACTTTGGAATTAATTTTCAAATGAGTTTGTATCAGAGACAGAATAACAAATTTAAAATAATAGATGAAAAGTAAAAACAAAGTTTTCAAATAAAGGGTTCAAGTTACCTAGCATAAAAAATTAATAAAACAGGGCAACTTCTTTTTTCTACTTCCAATAATAAACTGTTTTGTATGTTGCCCTGACTAAAAAGTCTCCATTTCTCAGACCTTGGACCATTGGCATAACAAAATGTCAAGGTTTTTCTTCCTCTATCATTGAATTAAATACAGGTAGGAGATATAAGAGGCAACTAGGTGGTACAGTGGATAGAACACCAGGCCTGGAATCAGGAAGATTTGAGTTCAAATCTGATCTCAGACAGTTACTAACTGTGTGATCCTGGGCTTAACTCACTTAACTCTGTCTCAGTTTCTTCATCTGTAAAATTAGCTGGAGAAGGAAATGGCAAACCATTCCATTATCTTTGCAAGAAAACTGCAAATGGAGTGTTAGAGATTTGAACATGACTCAAATGACGGAACAGGATACATAAGACTACCCTAAACCTGTTCTTACTTTGATGCTTGCACAGTATCCCTAGTGAATATAGAAAATAAGGCTATGGAAGAATAGAATCTCAAATGAAGTTTTTAGAATTCTCCAGGAATTTTGATCCCAGTCGCCATTTTGGCTTCCAAAGGACATAAGTGTCATCACCTTATAGGGCTTGTTTAGAAGGGCCTCATACTTTGGAGAGGGATGTTATTCACCACCTACATAGTCTATTGCTTGTTCTTCTTCTCCATCTTCTCCTCTCAGTTTTCTAATCAGCATCTGAATGAAGTCCCCAAACGTAGTTGCCATATAAACATCTTCATTCTCTAATTCCAGGCCATTGCATTTCAATTTCACTTCTTCTACGAGTCTAGAATAAAAAGTTTGAGAATAAATGGCACATATTCTGTATATTCCTGCATCGGCAGAGATCAAAACTAAATACTAAAGACCAGCAAGATGGCAAAGATCAGTCACCTTTATTATTATTTACTCTTATTGCCAATTCCATATTGCCGCCATCATCTTCTAGCACATGGGACTGAAGTTCCACTATGAATATGGGGTTCTGCTATGCTTAAATAATAATGACTAAGTTAATCACTAGCCAATAATAATAGCTACTTAAAAGAATGCAAAACCCTTTAAAACATCTCATTTCTCACCTGTTTCTTCTATCTTTAAAAATTTATGCACATACAACCATCAGTCACCGTGCTGACAAAGAACGGAAGCAAATGGAAGTTAACAACAGAAACAAGCATTACTTTGCTGCAAGGAGTTTTTTTGGGGGGCAAAAGGCTATCTAGGTTAATCAAGGAAAGCTTTCTGAAGGAGGATTTGAGCTAGGATTTAAAAGGAACTGGGGTCATAGTTTAAAAGGGATCATGATAAACTTAAGCATGCACCACAAGTAGATGGTCAAGATGATGCCAGGAGACTGGGTCATGTAAGGGACAATTGAGGACTGCTGAGCCTGGTGAGATGAAGACGCGAATTTGGTCTTTGGGAAACTGAAGGATTATTGGGGACAGGAGATATATGGTGTAACTACAGTGTCCCTTTTAGTTAAAAAATATATAATGGGGGTGGCTAGGTGGTGCAGTGGATAGAGCACCGGCCCTGGAGTCAGGAGGACCTGAGTTCAAATCTGGCTTCAGACACTTAATAATTACCTGGCTGTGTGGCCTTGGGCAAGTCACTTAACCCCATTGTCTTGCAAAAACCTTAAAAAAAACCATATACAGTGCTAGTTGCAGAATGTAGCATTTGACTGTACTATTGATTGGCAGTTGGATGTCAGAGCTTAGGATAGAACCAGGACAATCTGGGGAAGGATGGAGTTATAACAAGGAACAGAGGAGGTCAAGTCAAAGGAAGCACAATTCCTTTTATTTGTTTATTTATTTTTTAAATTTTAATTTAATTTTAACTCAAGTCCTCCTGACTTCAGGGCCAGTGCTCTATCCACTGTGCCACCTAGCTGTCCCTCAGAATTTCTTTTAAAGATGAATACTGTGGCACAATAGAATGGACTAGAATAGAATACTAAGAGTATTGTCAGTGTTTAGACTAGGACTTGGAATTAGGAAGACTTGAGTTTGAGTATGGTTTCAGACACATACTAGCTGTACGACCCATGGCAAGTCATTTGACCTGTCTGCCTCAGTTTCCTCATCTATAAAATTAGACTAACAGTAGGCTACACCTCACAAGGTTGTTGTGAACAATGAGATAATATTTGTTAAGGCTTTGTAAACTTTAAAGTGTTGTATAAATTCTAGCTATCGAGTCCTCATTTTCGTTATTGTGATGATGCTTTTATTGTTGCTATTTCTCTGTCACTGAAATTATTCAGGTAGAGGTTAGATGACCTCCTGTCAGGGAAAGATATAAAACAGAGGTTCTTCTAGATAATGCCCACCCTTCTCCTTTGACAATTTGTGAAGTGAATATTCATTTTACAGATGAGAAAACTGAGGCAGACAGAGGTTAAGTGACTTGGTCAAGGCCACACAGCTAGTATCTAAAGTTTGATTCAAATTCAGATCCTCCTGATTCCATATCTCATTTTCTTAATACCATATCACCTAGCCACAATTTCCCCCCAAGAATAATGTTTTTTAAATACATAAAATATATGGGATTACAAAGGGAACTGATTACATTGAAATACTTATTAAAATATTATTTCCCAGATTCCAGGTAAAGAACTCCTTCAAGGGAAATCTTGAATGCGGGTGAGAAATTCCTTCAAAATTTTACGATTCTATGTTCTATTGGTTCTACAGAAGGAGGCAGAAAGTTATCAGTTCCAGCCCCTCTAATTTTCCTGACTCCAACTCCAATGACACCTTCCTGCATCTTAAGGGGAATGGTTTGCGGGGTTTGAGCAAAGTAAACCAGAGCCGGGAAGCCATGTGGACCAGTGAGTTTGAGACAAGGTAAGTCAAGCTGTGAAAGTTGCTCTTTAATAATTTGTCTTGAGTTCCAAGGGAGACCACCAGGAGGCAGTTTCACAGATGATTTCATTGGGTTAGGAATTCAAGATGGCTTGGGACTGGTAAATGGATGGGAATTGAGACTGCCCTTGAAAGACATTACCATGGTCCTGGCATGAGTTCACTGTAGTCTGAGAAAGGATTTATGACTAGTGGGGGAGGCAGCTGACAGAGGTTAGGCTTGGTGAGTTTATTGGTATTTTTACAACCCGTAGAATTGCACCATAAACTGTTGTCAGAGGGAGAAGGAAGGGAAGAAATTGCTTTTAATTTCCATTTTAATGTGTTTTGGTTTGGACCTGTGATTTCATCAATATAGGAAACTGTCTATAAAGAAACTCCTTCCAGTGAGGTGGTCTTGTAATTTATGGTATTGGAGAGTTGTCTTGGGACCCTGAGTAGTCAAGAGCCTTGCCCATACTAACTACATAGCCATACTAAGGGAGGCTGAAAATCCATGTGTAGTGGTACTCAAGAGAGCCTTCAGGAGGCATCTCATGGCTGAATTGGGTTACCTTAACCATTTTACCATTCTGCCTTTCTTCCACTTCAGAGTTTTAAAAATAATTTGTCTTCACAGAATACAAGCATACCATTGTCTGAATAAGCCATAGAGATGAGGCAGTACTTCCTCAATCATTTTTTTAGGTTTTTGAAGGCAAATGGGGTTAAGTGGCTTGCCCAAGGCTACACAGCTAGGTAATAATTAAGTGTCTGAGGTCGGACTTGAACTCAGGTACTCCTGACTCCAGGGCCAGTGCTCTATCCACTGCGCCACGTAGCTGCCCCAAACATTTTCTTAATAATTGATGTTTATATAGTGTTTTAAGGTTTTTTAAAAAAGCATTTTGCATATATTATCTAATTTGAGCCTCATAAGAAACCTAAAGGTTAAGTACTATAGCTGTTATTATACCTATTTAATGGATGAAGAAACTGAGGCTGAAAAAGCTGAAGAGACTTGTCCATAGTCATACAGTTAGTAAATGACTGACAGGGAATTCGAACTTAAATCTTTTTGACTCCACATTCACTCCTTTATGCTTACAGATGAGGGGGAAAAGACACTTGGACAGAGAAAGTGAATTACTCAGTGTCACGTATGCAGGTAGTGGCAAGGTGATGGCTAGAACTTGCTTCTGTATCCTCTACAAAATAAAATAACCTCTAAGATCCCTTCCAGATCCCCTATCTTTTAAGTGACTCATATCTACTTTTTAAATGTTATTTTTCTTGGTAAAAAATAATTGATTATAGCATGTATCAGAGAGACATGATTTATTATTAAATATCAGTTATAGCCATAGTATCACTGAGTTAATAGTTTCTTTGCTATGTGTATCCACTTTCTATTTTTTTTAAAAGCCCTAGGAAAGAAGGAATACTGGATTTGGAATATGACAAAGCCCAAATCTGATATTTCCTTACTTGTGTGGTGTTGGGTGAGTTTCTTACTCTTTCTGGGCCTCAATTCCCTCATCTGTCAAATGAAGAACCTAGAGAACTTCTAAGATCACTTTCTATTCTAAATCGATGATCCTAAAATGTTGGGCATGTTTGCTTAACAATGAATCAAGCCAGACCTTTTAAGGCATAAATTCTTCAGTGGAACCTTATCCTCAAAAAAAATCTCTTAGATTATGTTGCATGAGAACAGGTCAAGGAGAATCAGCCAGAGGGTTATCTCCTTTTGGATATCCTGATAAAAACATTCATGACCGCAAGCATTTTTTCCATGGAAAAAATGTGATTAATTCAAGTGAGAGAATGAATTATTAAGAGAAATGAGCAGTTGGCCCTAAGAACTATTTGAAGGAACAAAGAACAACAGTATAATGTAATGGAAAGAACTTTAGTCTGGCAGTTGGAGTCATGCTTTGAATCTCCCACTCTGTTGTTAACTTGCTATGTCATATTAGGCCAGTCCCATCCTTTCTATTAGGATTCATTTATAAAAATGAAAGAGTTAGACTCCATGATCATTATGGTCATTTCCTGTTCAAAATCTGTGCTTTCTGATATTATTTGGTCTAACTTTCTATGGTTCTATAAAATGGTGAGACTTGGTAAAGCTTCTGAGATCTACAAAGAATTGTTCTATTTAGGAGCAATGGAAAAAGGACTGGAATCAGGAGACCTGAGTTCTGTGCAAATGAGAACTTTAGACAAGTTGCTTTCTCCTCTTTGGCCTCTGTTTTTCCCTTTGAAAAATGAGAAGGTTGGACTAGATGTCCTCCATGGTCACTTTTGGTACTTAATCTGTTTCTATAACCAATATCTTCTCACTTCAATTTATAAGGGGAAAGATGTCTTATAACTGGATTCCCTGTTCTAAACAAACGGAGGACTTAAGAGTCCCTGGATCCCATTATGGAAGAGGAAGGACTGGTTAAGAAGTGAGACATTATTCCATTCCTTCATCCTAAAACACTCAAAAACAAAGCCTTGGTACATTTCCTCACCTCACCACATCCACAGATGCTGCCCCCGATTTGAAGAAATCAGTAGAACTTTCCACCTCGGCAACATTGGGCAAAATCCTCTGCCAAGCTTCCTGAAAAGGAAAGCCAGATAAGCATACAGCTAAATATACAGGTTATAGGGAAGCCTGGGTATCCAACTGTTCATGTAGCTCACATATACATGTGGGCTTCAGAGCACAGGGAGAAGTAAAGAAATTGGTTGGACTGGCACTGAGAGATGGAGTTAGGAAATGGGAAGAAATGAAGATAAGCTTGTTCCAATGGATGCCTTCCCTTCAAGCTTTGGCACAAACATCTGCCTTTGTCTATTAGTCTTAGTCTACTTTCTTCTGACTCTTGAGTCTCCACACTTATCCCCCCTTTCAACTGCTTCCCTTTCTAAAGTTGGGTCAACCTCTTCACTATTTACCCACCCTAATGACATGAGAGGGAAATTCCTACTTCTGTAGGAATAGAAGTCAGCCCTGTTTTTCAGCTCCCTGGGCTCTTGGTCCATGCCTTCATCACTGTGCCATGCTGCTCCTCCTATCTAAGCTGAAGGGTTTGGTGTTAGGGCTGCTTGAGGCCATAACAATAAACCTTAGAGTGAACCTGGGTACTCATGCTAAGAGACAAACAGAAAAAAAGGAACTAGGTTGAAGGGAATAATTAAAGGCATTTCTTTTCTTCTTTTTTTTAAGGTTTTTGCAAGGCAAACGGGGTTAAATGACTTGCCCAAGGCCACACAGCTAGGTAATTATTAAGTGTCTGAGACTGGATTTGAACCCAGGTACTTGTGACTCCAGGGCCAGTGCTTTATCCACTACGCCACCTAGCAGCCCCATTTCTTTCCTTCTTCTTGAGTCATTTCATTGTTTCTGACTCTTTGTAACCCCATATGGAGTTTTCTTGGCAGAGATACTACAGTGGTTTGCCATTTCCTTTTCCAGCTCATTTTACAGATGAAGAAATGGAGGCAAACAGGGTGAAGCGATTGGCCCAGGATCACACAGCTAAGTGTCTGAGGTCAGATTTGAATTCAGGAAGATGAGTCCTCCTGATTTCAGGCCTGGCATTCTATCTACTATACCACTTTTTTTTTTTTTTTTTTTTTTTAGTGCTACTGCAATTACCCTTAACTCAAGACCTCTTCTCCCCTCTTTTAGACTACTACAGTACTTTTGACCGACTTTCTACCCCAATTTTGTCCTCCAATTCTGCCCCACCCCTCAAAGTTATCTTCCAAGGATATCACAGTAATCATATCATTCTTTTACTTAAAAATGTTTAGTAATTCCCCATTCTCCACTTAATACAGACTGGGCTCTTCCTCCTAGCATGCAAGGACCTAGACAATTGGTTCCAAACCACTTGCTTAGCCTCATCTTTTGCTATTTCTCCATATTATTTTTTCCCATTCAGATGAAATTTCTTCATCTCCCATTCTCATTGTTCCCTTTTGCTCTGTGCTTTCATCATGATGTCTCCCATATTTGGAATAGATTACTCCCTTTTTTCCCACCCCTATGCATCTGTTGGAGTTCCTTCCTTGCCTCAAGGCCTAACTCAGACACCACTTCCTTTATGGAACCTTCCTTGACCACCCCCATCATTAACTTTACCTGAAAGTGATTTTATATTTTTATATTTCCCATACGACTTGGACATTTGAACCATCTCAAATTCCCATCCATCATAAGTTTTGCTTATTTATTATCCACCACAATGATCATTTTCCATGATTTCTCATTATTTATTCCTAATATATTGTGTCATTAGATTGTGAGCTTCCTGAGGGCAGGCAATGTACCATTTAACACCATGGCATTCCCAGAATCTACCCCAGAGCTTTGAATAGTAGGTTCTTGATTACAATTTACTGAATTTTATTGAAAGGGGGCTCCCATAGTCTGGGAGTAAAGAGGCAGAGTGAAGCATTCAAATAAACAGAAATTCTCTTCTCACCCGAATGGCCTCTGCAGTGACCTGCTCCTCTTCAGTCAGCTCCAAAGTGGTACTGTCTGCTGATTTGAAGAATTGAGAGGCTGGGATCATTTTGCCATCTTCTAGTTGTATGTTTTTCACAACCAGCTGCAAAGGGAACAATTCTGGCATTTATTTCTCTTCGATTTTAACTTGAATCACTTGGTTCTTAATTGCCATTCCTCATCTGATATCTATATATCCATCTCTCTCTCTCTCTATCATCTATCTATCTATCTATCTATCTATCTATCTATCTATCTATCTATCGATCTATCTATCTATCATCTATATCTATTTATCTATATCCATATCTCTCTATCTATATCCATATCTCTCTCTATCTCTATATCTATCTATCTATCTATCTATCTATCTATCTATCTATCTCTCTATCTAAAGGGCTCAAAAAACAAAGCCTTGGTACATTTCCTCACCTCTCCACATCCACGGATGCTGCCCCCGATTTGAAGAAATCAGTAGAACTTTCCACCTCAGCAACATTGGGTAAAATCTTATCTATCTGTCTATCTATCTATCTATCTATCTATCTATCTATCTATCTATCTATCTATCTAGATATATACTGGTATATTTTCCTCCTGTCTTCTCCTCCTTATCTCCCATCACTTAGTCATCTTCTTGCACTATTTCCTACTTCACTCTAATTAATCAACTAATCAATAAAGATCTATTATGACAGGCCTGATGAAGAGGTGGTTCTCCTTATCCATACCAACCCTTCTTCATGCACCCTTGACCCTTCCCTCCTTATCTTCTCTAGCAAATTGCCCCATTATCATTTCCACCAGTTTTCTTTGCTTCAATTTTTTTTTCTACTGACTCCTTACTTGCTATCTATAGACATGCCCATGTTTTCCCCTCCCCATTTTTAAAGCATTTTCACTTGATTATACCATCTCTGTCAGCTATCATTCTCTCACCTTCTTCTTCATAGATCAACTCTTGGAGAATGCTATCAACCCAAGGTATCTACTTCTCTTACTTTCTGATAAACCTTCTATAGTCTGGTTTTGGATCTTAACATTCAATTGAAACCCTACAAACGCTCTCCAAAGTTATCCCTAAAGCTCTTAATTTCCATATGTAATGACATCTTAAGCTTCATCTTTCATGATTTCTCTGTAGCATTGGGCACTGTTGATCACCTCTTCCTAGACATCCTATCCTTTCTAGGTTTTCATGACATAGCTCTGCCATGGTTCTTATCCTGTGTATCTGAGGAATCTTTCTCAGGTATCTTTACTAGTTTTTCTCTCCATGACAGACCCACTAACTGTTTATTTCATCCAAGTCTCAGGGGAACCTTGTCCTGGGACCTCTTGTTTTTTGACCTATGCTATCTCTTTTTTTTTTTGTTTTGTTTTTAGGTTTTTGTGAGGCAATGGGGTTAAGTGGCTTGCCCAAGGCCACAAAGCTTGGTAATTATTAAGTATCTGAGGTCAGATCTGAACTCAGGTACTCCTGACTGCAGAGCCCGTGCTCTATCCACTGTGCCACCTAGCCACTCCCATGCCTATACTATCTCTTCAACTTCCATTGGTTTATAATATCATCTTGGACAGTTCCTGAAAAATAGCCCTGGGCTGCATTCTACAGAAATGGAGGGACTTGTGACTTCTGATTAGCTAAGAATGCTGAGTGTAACACTGAGTAACTTCTCTAAACCTTAGATAGTTAAAGAAAATTTGAGAGAGTCTCTAAGGAGAGAATGAGAGGTGAGATGTCAATGGTATGCTGGATACCTCAGAGCCATGGACATGTATGAGAAGCTAACCTCATCATTTCTTTCTCTATATCTGCCTTGTGAGTTCAATTATCATCTCTATGCATATTATTTCCAGGTCTAAATGATGCAACACTAGTCTCTCTTCTGAGCTACTACCTTTTGGACATCTCAAACTCAACATACCCTAAAGAGAACTCCTAATCTATCTTCTCCTACTCTAAACCTTTCCTTTTTTCTGAACTTCCCCATTACTTTCAAGTGCGTTACCATCCTCTGAGTTGTACATGCTTGCAATCTTGGAGTCATCCTTGATTCTTTATTTTCATTTACCTAACTACACATTTCAACAGGTCCCAAATCTTGCTATTTCTACCTTCTTTACATCTCTGATTTATATCATTTTCTTTTCATTCACACCTCTATCATCGTAGTTCAAGTCCTCATAACACTTGTCTAGGCTTTTATGATAGCTTTCTAATTAGTTTTCTTAGCAGATTTAAACACAGACTTCTGACTCTAGGAATTCTTTCCTCTACCCTGATCTCTCTCTCCTCTACCCTGATCTCTCTCTCCTTCCCCTGGACTCCCACTCTTATGTAATAAAAGACTGGATACATTGAGTGTCCAGTACAGATCTGTGGATGTCCTTGAGCAAATTCACAAGCATATATGTATGAAAGCAAATCCTGGACCAAAGGAAGAAAGCATTGAATAATGCTACTCACCATCTTGCCATCATTTCCAAAGAGGACAAGTCCCACTTTGGTGACAACACCCGGCCGACTCGCTCCTGGGATATCCAGTGTGTCTCCCTCTGGTACAAGGCCATTGTCATTAAGGGTTGATCCAAAAAACGTCAGCTTCTAGTGGGGAGAATGGAGAGTGTGACCAATCATTTGAAGTTCTGAGAGATTCTGAAACAACTGCCAAAGGGCTTATGCAAAATGTCAGCCAGAAGTGGTCCTGTGAGGTAGAAAGAGTTTTGGCCTGGACGTTTAAGTCCCAGCTCTGCCATTGACTGATTGTACTACTCTGGATACTGAGATTGCTTAACCCTGAGATTCAGTTTCCACATAGTAAAAAAGAGATGATTAAAAATGATAATCCTCTCATGTAAGTAGTGTTTTATAGTTTAGAAAGCAATTTTTTTTTGTTTTTGCAAGGCAATGGGGTTAAGTGATTTGCCCAAGGTCACATAGCTAAGTAAGAAAGTCTGAGGCCAGATTTGAACTCAAGTCCTCCTGACTCCAGGGCCAGTGCTCTATCCACTGTGCCACTTAGCTGCTCCCAAAGCACTTTTCTTATGACAGCCTATGAAGCAGGAAATGTATTTATTATTATATTAGTAGAATATAAATTCCTTGAAGTCAGGGAACTGTGTCATTTTTATATTCAACCCCCCAAGAATAATAGGTAGTAATAGATACTTCTTGATTATTATCTCCATTTTATAGATGAGGAAACTGAAGCTTGGTGAGTCAAAGTGAGTTGTCTAGGGTCACAAAACGGTCCAATTTTGGAGCTGGAATTTGGACCCAAGTGACCTGGAGCTCTCTCCAGGTACCATGAATCTTAACTTATGAGAATTTAATGAGACTGAATTCCTATTGCATTCTACTTGGCTAGACTGGTGACTGGAACCTGGCATTAACCCGCACTGGCCCTACTTAATGACGGACTGCAACAGCCATGGCTTCCAGACTAGACTTGATTGGGATTGATCATTCCAAATGACTTCCCTTCACATCAGGATCTGTCCTATTGGACCCTAGACCTGTTTCTACCAGTCAATTGCCCTGCCTCCCTCAATACCCCCTTCTTGCTCTTTTTTATTGTCTGAACCTTACAACTCTTATTAGATTTACTCTTGTCTAGCTGACTCCTGACCCTTGTTCTCTGTTCCTGTATGGGACCCACCTCCTTTCTCAACTCATTGCTAGCCATGCCTTGCTAGATTAGAAAGAGATAAGAAAACAGGTTCTCTACCCCCCAGTATACCTACCTGTCCATTAACCTCAGTCCAGGCCCCAGGAACTTTGTCATTCCCTCGAATCCAGTTGTGGATGGCTTCTGCTGGCTGGTCCCAGTTGATCTGTAGAGATCATGGTAGTGACAATTCACATTTGGATGAATTTGAAGGAAATGCTACTACTATGAGACAGGTCGTACAAGATTTATTATCTCCATTTTTGATAATGAGGAAACAGGTTTAGGAAAATAAAACTACTAGTTACTCTCAACTAATTATGTGTCAGAATTCTGCCTCCTTAATCCAATGTTTTCCCCACTGTTTGACAACATTTTCTTTAGCACTCTGGATACTTGGCTAATCTTTAATCATCCCAGTGGCTCCTGAGCAAAACCAAAGGTCAAAATTCCAAGGAATTAGAGGATTAAATATTTGGAGCTGCAAAGAATCTTAGATGCCACTCAGTTCAACACTTTCATTTTATAGATGAGGAAACTGAGACATAGAAAAACTTGAGTACAAGGCCCAACTCCTGACTCTCTGGACTTTCTCTACCATGACTATAAGTATGAACCTTCTCATGCTGTCCCCAGCTTTGAAATTTTCAGCTTTCTTATGTTTAATCTTTTCCCATTTGAAATAAGTTACTTGAAAACAAGGATTGTCTTTTTGCTAGAATTTGTATTCTCAGTCCTTAGCACAGAGACGGTTACATATTAAACCTTAATAAATGCTTGTTGGCTTGTTGGTCTCAGTTAGCAAGTGCTAACTGGATTTGCAATTGAGTCCTCCTGATTTCTGGAAGTCCAGAACTCTGTCTAATGTACCACAAAGCTGTTTCTAACAGGGTTGAAATATCTCCACTCTCCACTTCCTATCTCACCATTAGATGCTAACCATAGACATAAGGATATGACAAACTGAAGGCAGTAAATGAATGGTTATCCTTCTATAGCTCCAATTCTTGCAATGCTCTTTGGTTGGAAGACTGAACCAGAAATTCTAGTACCACACTCACAATGCAACCTTGGTCAAGTCATATCAATTCTCATCTCTCCGGGCCTCAATTCTTTCTTATGTCAGATGGGTACCATAGCCACCTTGTTTTACTTATTGGACTAGTATGAGAGTCAAATGAGATAATGTAGAGGGAAAAAGTGCTGGGTATTTCCTTGCCATTGAATGACTTAGGAGAACTATATCTGTCATGGAAGACATATAAACCAAGGGCTTTGAGAAGTACAACATGAGCTTGAGGCAGGATTGGGAGCTAGTGATGTCTGACAGCTTAGAATGACTTGAATAATGACATGTCATTGCTCAAGAGAATTAATTGGGATATAATGAGGCCACCATGCCAGTTCCTGAACTACTCCAGTATACTCTTGGATAGAATACACCCCTTCCAGGTGTCAGAAGATGAAAGGATGTCAAAATTTGTGGTCACTGGAGCTGAACCAGGAGTCTAAGCCAGAAATTCTCCTAAAGCACATTAGGAGCTCACCCTCCTCTGAGAGTTAGCAGAGTATATGGGGAAGAATGTTGGATTTGGGATCAGGAGACTTGGGTTCAAATCTAATCTCTGATAGCATTTGCTTATGTTCTCTTCTTTTGTAAAGGCTTCATTATTTTCATCAATAAAAGGTAATAATAAAACACATACTATATAATCCCAGTGCTAATGCTTTCCCCTTGAGATTACTTTCCATTTATACTGTATATATTTTGTATGTATAATTAATTTGTATGTTGTCTCCCCCAGAAGAATGTGACTTTCTTGAGGGTAGTGATTGTATTTTTGGCCTTTATTTATATACCTAAGCCCTTAGCAGAATTGTCTAGCATATAGTAGGTATTCAATAAATACTTATTCATAAAATTGACTATTCACAGGGTTGCTGTGAAAATTAAATGATATAATATAGTTTAATAATAGTGCATGGCTACAAAAGTGTTGGTTAACTCCCTCATTTCATAAATGAGGAAGGTGAGACTCAGGGAGCTCAGATGACTTGCCTCTGCTCACATAGATGTGTCAGAGCTGACAGTTCTTCTGAATTCAATATTCTTTCTAGTATGCCAGACTGCCTCATCTGTAAGAAGATGAGAAATGGCCTGGGTTCAATACAAATCTATTATCACTACTAAAAAGACACAACACTTGCTGTGCTTTGTGGTGCTTGGCTACTGATGTTAACAGAACATTACCTGTACACACAAAGAACTTTAATTGGAGAATGCAAAACAGACAGATTTCTACACCTCAAGGCTTCCCTGTTTTTCCCTTTTCCCCACCTTGAAGAAAAGAAAAAGAAGGCATTTTTTGGATTTGTATAACTCAGCCTTCCCTTTCTCTGGAAGAATTTTTATCTCTGTGTGGACAGTGATTATCAACAGAAAAAAAGGAAACTCAAAAGAGGGATAGGTTCCCCCACCTTGGTGTGGAGAAAAATGAATTCTGTTCTGAACCAGCTAAATTTGAGTCATGTTTGTTGACTGATCCTTTGACCCTTACCTTGGCATTTTCCTTCTTCTGTATCCCTTCATAAGTTGCTCCCTCTTCAGGCTGAGGTGTTTTGGGAGCTTTCCCCTCAGTGATTAGTCTTACTGCCTCCACCTGAGAAGAAATAAGCAAGGCCACAATGACTTTTTCATGACAGTAATACATTTGTGAGTAGGAGAGGTGCCTCATAGGTTTCCCATGGGCATATGCCTTCCCTTTGGGAGGCTCAGCTCTATCATAAGCACTGGCAGTCCTTCATGGTATACCCAAAGTTCCTGGCAATGCTACCATATTCATGTGGCCCAATAGGACTCTGCTCTTAGTGCCAGGGATATATGTGGTTCTAGGGCGGGTTGGTAATCACAGGTCATCAAGCAAACAACAGTTTAGAAATATAAAATCTCTAGGTTAGAAGGGCTCTTGGAGGTCTTCAAAGTCAAATTCCAATCCACTGCTCCTTCCTTTACAAGTGGCTGTCCAGCTTCTTTTCTGGAAGACTTCCAGTGAAAAGGAGTTCACTACCATCCATGGCAGCTCTATTGCATCTTTGACCAGCTCTGATTGTCAGAAAGTTGATTTTTATGCTGAGCTCAAATATATTAGTTGATGTCCTCTCTAGTTCTAAATATATCATCCTATGATGAAAGCTCCCTCATTTTAGTGGTGTCAAAAGAAACCCAGAATGTTTACGTGATTTGCTAAAGATTACAAAACTGAGATTTGAACTCAGCTCCTCTGAGATCAACACTCTTTCCACTGTACCATGCTTCCAATAAACATGACTAGGAAGTAAAAATGATACCATTACTAGAATAGCTCTAAATGTTTTATCAAGAATAACCCAGGATTCGTTTGCCCTGAACCGATCTGCCACAGCATCCGAGGTGGTGGGCGTGGGGTGAGGGGGTGGGAAGTGGCGCTGGCACCGGCCGTGAAGCACGAGACCATGGAACCAAAGTGGTGGCTGTTTATGGTTTTGCTGCTTCTTGGAACAGTGATTCAGGCACATGAGGGACATGATGATGAAGATGAAGATGATGATGATGATGATGTGATTGATGTAGAAGAAGACCTGGAAGATGGCATTGAGGAAATAGAAAACTCAAAACCTGGAGAACATGCCACTCTTCCACCTCCATCACCAAAGGTTACCTACAAAGCCCCAATTCCAACAGGGGAAGTTTACTTTGTTGAGGCCTTCGACAAGGGAATGCTGGCCGGATGGGTTTTATCCAAAGCCAGGAAGGATGATACTGATGATGAGATTGCCAAATATGATGGTAAATGGGAAGTAGAAGAAATGAAGGAATCTAAACTTCCAGGAGATAAAGGGCTTGTGTTATTGTCACGAGCCAAACACCATGCCATATCTTCGAGGTTGAACAAGCCCTTTATATTTGCCTCTAAACCCCTCATTGTTCAGTATGAGGTGAATTTCCAGAATGGAATAGAGTGTGGTGGTGCCTATGTGAAATTGCTTTCAAGAGCCCCGGAATTGAATCTGGATCAGTTCCATGACAAGACCCCTTACATGATTATGTTTGGTCCAGACAAATGTGGAGAGGACTATAAGCTGCCTTTCATCTTCTGGCATAAAAATCCAAAGACAGGCATCTATGAGGAGAAACATGCTAAGAGACCAGACATGGATCTGAAGACCTATTTTACTGATAAAAAAACACATCTGTGTACATTAGTCTTAAATCCAGATAATAGCTTTGAAATATTAGTTGACCAAATAGTTGTGAGTAGTGGGAACCTGCTGAATGATATGACTCCTCCTGTGAACCCTCCCCGGGAAATTGAGGACCCAAATGACCAGAAGCCTGAGGACTGGGATGAGAGACCCAAGATACCAGATCCTGATGCTGTCAAACCAGATGATTGGGATGAGTCGGCTCCTGCTAAGATTCCAGATGAGGATGCTACAAAGCCTGATGGCTGGTTGGATGAAGAACCTGAATATGTATCTGACCCAGATGCAGAGAAGCCAGAGGATTGGGATGAAGATATGGATGGAGAATGGGAAGCTCCTCAGATTGCCAACCCAAAATGTGAGTCAGCCCCTGGTTGTTGTGTTTGGCAAAGACCTACCATCGACAATCCCAATTATAAGGGCAAATGGAAAGCCCCTATGATTGACAATCCTATCTACCAGGGAATCTGAAAACCCAGGAAGATTCCAAATCCAGATTTCTTTGAAGATCTGGAGCCTTTCAAAATGACTCCTTTCAGTGCTGTGGGCCTGGAACTGTGGTCCATGACTTCAGATATCTTTTTTGACAACTTTATTGTTTGCACTGATAGAGTTGTTGCAGACAATTGGGCCAATGATGGTTGGGGTCTGAAGAAAGCTGCTGATGGGGCTGCTGAGCCTGGTGTCATGGGGCAAATGCTTGAAGCAGCTGAGGAACATCCATGGCTTTGGGTGGTCTATATCCTTACTGTGGCTTTGCCATTATTCCTTGTGATCCTCTTCTGCTGTTCTGGAAAGAAACAAGCCAGTGCTGCAGAGTATAAGAAGACTGATGCTCCTCAACCAGATGTGAAGGAAGAGGAGGAGGAGGAGAAAGAGGAGGAAAAGGAAAAGAGAGATGAAGAAGAAACTGAAGAGAAAATGGAAGAGAAGCAAAAAAAGTGATGCTGAAGAGGATGCAGGTACTGTTAGTCAAGAGGATGAAGATAGAAAACCTAAAGCAGAGGAAGATGAAATTTTGAACAGATCACCCAGAAACAGAAAGCCACGAAGAGATTGAAAGAATTTAAGAACTTGATCTGTGATTCCCTTTTACCCCCTACCCTCGATGTGATCCTAGGAGAGGACCTGGGATACACCTTATATGTTGAAACCCAGAAAAACCTCAAGACTTCACTATCAACAGATTCTAGTCAAATACTATCCAATGAAATTTTGAGCATCTAGCAGTAATTAATCACAATTGTGATAGAAAGAACACCATTCCTATAGAAAGAAAGCATTTAATGTATGGGCTATGGATTCTGGATGTAACATGAAGCAACTAAAAAAAAAAGAATAACCCAGGATTCATGGAGATTTAGGAAAAGTCACAGGAGACCAGACCAATTGTCTATCCCACCGCACACCTTGCTGTCACTGTTGGTGGCCACCAAGTCAGTGGCCTAACTGGAATGGGATCACTATGGAACGTAATGTCCACCTTGCAGAACAGAGTGGATTATTTTCACTCAGGACGAATTGTGTTTCAGGAAGTTGCTGACCTTAGTAATCACCATCTCATGACTGAACAGAACTGTAGCATATGAATACAATGGAATATTCTTGCATTATAAGCAATTGTAAGCATTTGATATGATGAATCTAGAGAAATGTGGGAATGATTATATGAACTGGTATAGAATGAAAGAGATCTTGGAAAATAATATATAAGCTACAATAAAGCAAGCATAAAGAACACTAAATAAAGCCCAGAACTGTATGACTGTAATGACTAATGTTGTCCCTGGAGGCAAAATGATGAAATGTTCCTCCCTGTTTTCCTTAGAGAGATGGGAGAGGGTGTAATTGGTCTAGGAAGAGACATACATGATCAGACAGGGTACATGATGTCTCTTGATTTTGTTTTTCTCTCTTAGAAGATTGGATGGGAAGTTGGATATGTATCTAGAAAATGATTGTTTTATTTTTTAAAAGCATCATTAAAACTAATTTTTTTTAAAAGAAAAGACATTACCATTCCATTGACCCCTTCAGGGAAGAGGAAACGATTGTAGAGTGAGCTCACGGTGTCATCAGGTAGAACCTCACACTCCTTCTGGAGAAGGATGTCTCCTGTGTCCAAGCCATCATCTGCCCAAAAGACAGTAAAGCCTCCTTTCTGATCCCCGTGGATCAGGGTCCTGGGGACAGGAAGGGCAAGAGCATATTTTCAGTTTTACAAAACACATTTTAAATACAACCCTGACAAGTTTGACAAATGTTATTACCCTGATTTTAGAGATAAGGAAACTGCATCTAGAAGGGAGGTAAGCAGGTTTCTAAGAGGAATGGAGACTGTGTCATCCTTACAAAGAGGACTAAAAGGATTAGGGACAAGTTAAACTGTAGAAGAGAAGAATGGGGGGAAAATGGCAACTCTTGTTAGGTTTTTGAAGAGTGATCACAGAGAAAAAAGACTATATTTATTCTGCTTGGCCCCAGAAATTGAAACTGGGAGCAAAGAGTCCGTAATACCCTTGTAAGTTCTCCCTAGACTTTTGTTGATTGACTGATAGGTGGAAGCTGCATAGAGGCAGATGATTTAAGATAGGTGGGCATGGATGGGTTGTGACCTGTGTCACTGGTGGGAATAACCACATTGAAGAGACTCTAGATTCATTAAAGATCCTGCCAAATGGAGCTACCCCAAAGTGGAATGGTCCACTTCAGAAAGCAGCGAGTTTCTACTCAAAGTTCTCAAGTGGAAGCTGGCATTTGTCAATTTAATGATAGAAAGGATTTGTGATCCAGTGCAAATTAGACCAGAGATCTCTGAAGTCACTTGCCAGCTCTGAGATTCTTCAATTCTCTGAGAGGTATCCTTTCAAGTTAGTAAGTGGCAGGGCTGAGATTTGAACCCAGGCCTTCTCAGTTCCAATTTACTGCTTCTTCCACTTTATCACACTGGCTCCAATGTTGTTCTCTTGCTGTTGACTCTATCTTCAGCAAGTCAAAATACAAAACAATTGTTTACCAAGTACCCAGTATTTAGGTTCTAGAGGAGACACAGAGTGTAAATATGCTATTGTCTCTGGAACTTATAATCAAGTAGGGAATAATATACACACACACAAATTTATCTACATTGATCTATCTCTGCTTCCCTTCCCTCCCTTCCCTCCCTGCCTCCCACCCTTCCCTCCTTCTTTGTCTCTCTTCCTCTCTCCTCTTTCTTTCCTGCTCTTCTCTTTCTCTTTCTCTCTCTTTCCCACTTTCTCTCTCCTGTTCATCCTGTCTCTCTCTCTCTCTCCTTGTTTTTCCCTTTCTCTCTCCTACTTGCTTTCTCCTGCTCTTTTTCACTTCCTCTCTTCCTCAGTCACTCTCTCCTGCTCCTTCTCTCTCTGGCTTTCTGCCCATCTGTCTGTCTTTCCCCAAATGAATGAAATACATGGTGTCTTAGAGAAGTATAAGACCAAGAGCTAAGCAGGTTCTAAGGGGCAGACTGCTCCTGATTGGAGGGAGTCAGGGAAATCTTGCAACAGAGGACAGCAGAGTTGACTTAAAAGGATGGGTGTGATGGGGCAGCTAGGTGGCATAATGGATAGAGCACCGGCCCTGGAATCAGGAGTACCCGAGTTCAAATCTGGCCTCAGACACTTAATAATTACCTAGCTATGTGGCCTTGGGCAAGTCACTTAACCCCATTGCCTTGCAAAAACTAAAAAAAACAAAGAAAAGGATGGGTGAGAGCCCCAGGGGGTGAAGAGGAAGATGCAGAGCATTCCAGGGATAGGCAGTAGCATGATCAAAGACCCTGAGGTGAAAAAGTAAGTGGCATCTTTGCAGGCCAGAACAGAGCAGATACCTCCAGGCCCTTGCTCCTTTCTCCCAGGAATGTGTGGAAGGGACTAATAAAAGATAAAAGTGGATAAGAAGGAAGCATCCAGTTGTGGATTGAACACCAAGCTGAAGAGTTTGAACTTTTCATGGTAAGGAGCATTTTATTTTTTAGAAGAGGAATGCTATATCTATGTTCTTGAATAACCCTCACCTGGGGAATTCATTTGTCCTCTGGCTTCTGCAGACCAGAAACAACTCTTTTTCCTTTTTTCCTTCATCCTATTTTCTGCAGAAAGGGAGCCCATATATGTCAGAGAATGGCCAGCTCCTTGCAGTAGCCTTGAAATGGGATTACCTTGGAGAGGCTACAATTCCTCTCATTTTGAAGGTGATCCATACAAGAAGGTAAGTACTAGTCAAAGAATGCTCCAAGGGGCATATGCTTCAGGATGTGCTCCTTTGAGGGTCAGAGGAGTTCCCCAATTGACCTCTTCCTCTTCAGACTTCAGGCTTCTCTTTCTACTATTCCCCCAAGACATGTCTCCTCAAAGCATCTACCTACATTCCTAACTCCAGAAAATTTGATGAAACAGGTGATGTTTTCGATCTAGCCTTTCCCAATCATGAGCAAGTGCCAAATGCTCACAACCTTGTCTACTGCTATGTCAGCAACGTGACATTTGACATGACACCTCCCTTCTCGGGGTCTCCGTTTCAATATCTGTAAAATGAGGATAATAACCACCACCTTACCTTCCTTACAAGACCTCAGTTAGGATGGAATGTAATCATGGATGAGAAAGGTTTTGCATGGGACAGCTAGGTAGAGCAGTGGATAGAGCACCAGCCCTGAAATCAGAAGGACCTGAGTTTAAAGCCGGTCTCAAACACTTAATAATTACCTACTTGTGTGACCTTGAGCAAGTCATTTAATCCTACTGTCTTAAAAACCCTCCCTCCCCCAGCCACAAAGAGAAAGATTTTGCAAATGATGAAGGATAAAAATGCATTGCCTGGTGCTCTAGATGAAAATACTGCAATACATTGATTCAAACTCAGGTTCTGCTGACATCACACCTTTTTCCTCCAAAGAGTTCCTGTATTTTAAAAATAAGACCCTTAAGCCAAGGAACAGATCCCTAAAGAACAGTTTCTTGTGCCTTATCTGACAAACTTAGGAAGAGTGGCAGTGACTGGTGTGTCTCATTCCATCTCTTTAATGGAGGCTGTAGAGTCAGATCTAGTTATGTGGGAGAGGTGTGGGCTGGCCTTTGGCCCCTACCCTGCCCCAATCCTCTTACCAATTGATGGCCGAAGCTCCACGATGTCGGGGCAGGAGTGATGGGTGGTAGATGATGGAGCCGTGCTCAGGTGCGTTGATGACCTCCATGGGGATGAACTGACTACAGAAGGGCAGGACATTCAACTGGGCCCCCAGAGAGTTGTATTGCTCTAATACCTCTGGCAGAGCCTTCCCTTTCACCCTCCATCGGGCAAATTTAAACACAGGTACATGGTCCTTCTCTGCCTCCTGGGCTGTGGGAGACACATGATGATTCAGTCATTTGATTTTCTTCCTTCCTCTTATTCTATTTTTCCTTTCTTCCATTCCCTCTCCTCTGAGGAAGTCTTTTGTTCCTCAGGACAGATGTAACCATCTCTGGACTAATTCAGCACATTGGCATGGGATACCAAACACAGATCCCCTCCATCACAAACAGATTTAAACTCCTTTTCTCATCTGATATGATATTTAGCCATAGACCCCATCCCTGCCTTTCCTTTAGTGTTTTTGGAATTATTCTACTTTAATTAATTAAATAATCCATCAGTTTTTCCTTTTATCATGAATTACCTGTCTAAGCTTACTGCTTGAGATCCCTTACTAAGGACACCCTCCATCCTATTGCTGGGGTAGCCACTTGTCTTCTGTATCTCAGCCTCTTTGTTGATGAATATTGATTTATTTAGACCTCCTCTCATTGCCTGCTGTTAAAGATTTTCCAGGTTAAAGTCCTGGATGGCCATAAAAGTTGTATTATGTAATTTTTGTATCTCTAATGTTTTCTTCCATTTGTATCTGATTTTTCTCTTACAACAAGTTTAATTTTGATCTATGTTTAGCATGGTTACAAATGTAAAACCTATATCAGATTGCTTCCTATTGGGGGAAAGAGGGAGAAAATTTGTAAAACTCAAAACCTTGCCAAAAATTATTGGTAAAAACTGCCATTGTATGTAATTGGAAAAATAAATAAAATGTTTATTAATTTAAAAAAATAGATTTTCCTGGTTGCCTCCTTTGCCCTGCTAGGTCTGTCAAGGCTCCCAGTCTTGGCTATAGCTGATCTGTCCAGTTTTCAGCTGAGGTTTGGTTCTGACATGATTCTGATCCCTAGTCTAGGCTATCTTTTGACCACCCTGAAAATACAACTCATTTCTAGTCAGCAAACTTTGGTTGAGAACCCACTGTGCTTGAGGTTCCAAGCCTGGCTTACCCAGTGGATCTGCTTTTCCATCCTTATCAGGAATAGTGAATACTCCTACAACCTGATGACCTTCCTCCCGGAGTCGGGAGTAGACTTGTTGGCCAAACAGGCTCTGACCGATGATGGCTATCCTCATGGTGGTGGATATGGACCTGGAAGGACAAAGCCAAAAAGTTAGGGTTAGGCAGTAATTGTAGATTGTATTTATTTTTAAATGTAACCAGACCCTTAAATCTGAATGATTCAACCAGTCAACCAAGACTTATAAGTATTTACTATATGGCAGTCACTGTGCTAAGTAAGTGTTGGGAATACACAGAATGGTTCTGCACTTAAGAAGTTCACATTTTAAAGGGAGAGATAACATGCAAACAACCACAAGCAAACAAGACACATATATGATTAATTGGAGTCTATTCCTGAGAGGTTTATTTGTTCATTTTGTTCTGAGAAAACAGATACTTCCCATTTGCTGTTATTTATATCCAATTCTTCAAGACCTCAGTTGAGGTTTTGTCAGCAAAGATGTTGGAGTAGTTTGTTAAATTTCCTTCTCCAGCTCATTTTACAGATGAGGAAACTGAGACAAATAGAGTTAAGTGACTTGTCCAGGGTCACAAAGCTAGTAAGTGTCTGAGGTTGAACTAAGGAAGAGGAGTCTTTCTGACTCCAGGCCTGGCACTCTATCCATTGTGATACCCTAGATACTTCTCAACCAACATCTAAACACGCAGAATGCATATTCCTTGACTAGGTAATTAAAAAAAATTAAACCAAACTCCCTAATTGATTGATTGAGACCCATAGTACTTTCTACTTTCCTTTTTTTTAGGTTTTTTTTTGCAAGGCGAATGGGGTTAAGTGGTTTGCCCAAGGCCACACAGCTAGGTAATTATTAAGTGTCTGAGACCAGATTTGAACCCAGGTACTCCTGACTCCAAGGCCAGTTCTTTATCCACTACACAACTTAGCTGCCCCCACTTTCTACTTTCATAGAACAGTTTGATTGTTTGTTTTTAAACAATGAACAAGATACACCATCCACTGTATTGGATGTGGATTTATTGCCTTAGCATACACTTCATTTGCATTGGGGTAATTGTGGGTATAGTTCCCTACTTTGTATCACTTGCTGTGATCCTCTGAATTCTTCATATTAGCCTCATGACTCAACAACATTCATATACCATAACTTGTTTAATCATTCTTCAATCATTAGGTATATTTTTACATCTAGATTTTTAGGAAGAAAAGAAACCAACATTTATTAAATGTCTAATATGTACTAGATAGATATTGAATGCCTTACAAATATTATCTCATTTCATTCTCAGGACAACCCTAGGAGATATATGCTATTATTTTCATCACCTTTTTTACAGATGAGGAAACAGAGGCAGACAGAGGTTAGTTAACTTGCCCAGCATTATACAACTACTAAGTTTCTGAGGTGAGATTTGAATTCAAGTGGACAACCTAGTTGCCTCTACCTTTTGGCTATTATAAACAGCATGACTATGACTATTTTTGTATGGGAAGATATTTTCTTGTTGTCAAGAAAGACTTAAGGGGGGTTAAATGATTTAAAGAGCATGAATGATTTAGCAATGTTTCTTATTAATTCCAAAATGATTTCTGAAGCAGTTGAACCAATAGACAACTCAATTAGCAGTGACATAACATACTGATCTCTTTTCACAGTACAATCCTGGCAACTGCCTTTAGGTTATCTCCCTCTGAAGGTTCTATGGGTTTCCCAAACTCAACATCACCAAAATGAAATCCATTCTGCTCAACTTTAACCAATTCAGTCTTTCAAACTGTCTTATTTTGGTTGAGGGTTACTACAACTATCCTTTCACTTACCCAGATTTCTCAGTTGGAATCTTGTGTCTACTTTCTTCGCTTTCCCCCCAACCAGTTGCCAAGTCTTGCTGATTCCCCAACCACTCTGCTTCAGATTCTCCTTACTTGTGTCCTGAACCATTGCAGTCATTTACTCATTGCTTTCCCTGCTTTCAATCTCTTCTTTTTATCTTCCCCAGGGCTGCCAAGATAAGCATCCTAAAGCACAGGTCTGATCTTTTCATTGCCCTGCTCAAAAGCCCCCCCCCCCCCCATTACTTCTAGAAGCAAAATCAAACCCTCCTTCAACCTCCAGCCCACCTCTCCAGCCTTATTATATATCATACCCTATCACCTCCTCTTTGATTCAGTCAAACCCACATTTTGCTCTCCCCTCAGTGCCATTGTCATATTGTCTTTATGGAAAGCCAGATTAACTCTTACTCAAGAATCTCTATCAATGACAGTCCTGTTGAGCATTTTGACCCCTCCCAGGGGATATATTAATAGAGGACAAAGTCCTGGATAGCCATCCAGGGCTATCTCCAGTCATCCTGATTCATATCTGGCTGCTGGACCCAGATGGCTCTGGAGGAGAAAGTGAGGCTGGTGACTTAGCACAGCACCTCCTCATTCAAATCAAATTCATGTACTTGTCATGGCTTCACCTCCCTTGATGTCATGATCTTCATTGAGAATGAAGGACAAACATCCTCAACAGGGGACAAAGTATTAAATGAAAGGAGATTAAGTTAGAACTAAATTTCTTCTCAGTCTAACAATCTATAGTTCTATGAACCTGTTTCTGTCAAATATAATTCAAACCTAATGGAGTCGGGTAGAACGCTTTAAGGATGGGGACATTCCCAGTGTCCCTAGAGTCAAGAACTCTTCATCAAGAAATCTAAGGGCCAGATTCAGGCCCTCTGATAACTTGCTGTGAGATCTCATATAAGTCATTTTCTTGCTCTGGCTCTGGGTTACACTTTTACCATTGATAAGATGAGAGTAACAAGCAGATGCTTCCAGATGTCCTTCTCTGTATCAAGATGCCTTGTCCAAAGGTGAAGTTGATGAGCCCTGATAATTCTGCTTCTCACCAGACCTAGAATGATGTAAATGTCCCCTTTACCCCAAGGGACAGATAATCTTTATAGCTTTTCTCTTAACAATCTTGTCATGTGGGCACTGTTAATGTTACTCTCCCTATTTTCCAGACCAGGAAACTATAGGTTCAGAGAGGGTGAGGAATTTGCTCCTGCAGGTAGTAAGAGGCAAAGAACCCAGGTTTCTTGACTCTGAATCAAAGTCAATAAACTTTTATTAAGTATTTACCATAGGCCAGACACTGTGCTAAGGATACAAAGAAAAGCAAAATCATTGATCTCATCATCAGGAAGCTCCCATTCTAACAGGGAAACAGCATGCAGATCTCTCTCTCTCTCTCTCTCTCTCTCTCTCTCTCTCTCTCTCTCTCTAATATAAATATAAATGATATACAGTCAAGAGAGTAACTTTGGGGAGGGAGATAAAGAAAATTAGACCTTCTATAGAAGGTAGAATTTGATCATTATTGATTAGAGAAATGCAATTAAACTGACTCTGAGGTACCACCTCAAACCTATCAGATGGACTAAAATGACAAAAAAGGAAAATGATTAATGTTGGAGAGGATGTGGGAAAACTGTGACACTAAACCCTGTTGATGGAGTTGTGAACTGATCTAACCATTCTGGAGAGCAATTTGGAACTTTTATTTTTTTGCCAAATTTATTACCAAAGGTCAATCAAACTGTGCTTACCCTTTGATTACCCTTACCCTGCTAGATCTATAAACCAAAGAGATCATAAAAAAAGGGAAAAAGATCCACATGTACAGAAATATTTGTAGCAACTCTTGTAATGGCAAAACATTGAGAAATGAATTAACAAATTGTGGTAAACGAACATGATGTAGTACTATTGTTCTGTAAGAAATCATGAAGACTTCAGAAAAGCCAGGAAAGACACTTATGAACTGAAGCTGAGTGAGCATGAAATGAGTAGAACCAGGAGAACATTGCTACAGCAACATTGTGTGATGATCATCTATGCTCCTCTCAGAAGTTCAGTGATCAAGGACTATTCTAAAAGACTTATGATGGGAAATGCTATCTATAACTAGAGAAAAAAAAACCACTATAGAGTCTGATTGCACTCAAAAGAATATTTTTACTTTATAAAATTTGTTTTTTTTTCTCAGGGTTTTCCCCTTTGGTTCCGATTCTACTTTTACAACATTATTATAGAAATATATTAAATATTATTGTATGTATATAACGTATCATGGAGAGTGGGGAGAGGGGGAGAAGCAGAAAAATAACATTGAAAAAAGATGGGATTTGAGCAGGATTTTGAAGAAGACCATGGAAGCCAAGAGTCCTAGGGGAGGAGAGAGAATGTTCTAGGCATGGAATGAAGGACATGGAGTAGGGAGATAGAATGTCCTGTGTGACAAATAGCAACTAGATCAATGTAAGTAAACCACGGAATATGTAGATAGGAATAAAATGTAAGAAGACAAAGAAGATAAGAATGGGTCAGATGGTCAGGGCCTTTAAATGACAAAGGAATTGTTTGATCCTGAAGTTTTATTAAGGGAGTGAAAGGGTCAGAACTGTATTTTAGGAAAATGATATTTTGTGAATATCACATTTGCATCTGAGTGGAGGATGCATTGGGATGGGCAGATGTGATGGAATGGGATCCATTGTACTCATACACATCCAGGGGTTTGCCTTGGCAAGAAAAAGGATGATCTTGTCATGTGAGAGAAAGGTGATGGAGGAGATAACTGAGGGAAGCTTTTTGGCGATGTAAGATGAAGAAGAGGTGGGAGACTGAGGACAGCGGGTGAAGGGGCAGCTCAGGGGATCCTTCACATCTAGCTTTGTGGCCAGAGGTAGTGATGTTTTAATCTAATGAAGTTTCAGGCATCCTCCTACTCTCTCCTTTCCAAACTCCCCAGTTCTGGTTCTTAAAAGTTCCCAAGTCAGATCCTTACCCAGGTTCATCCCCTTTGGTGTTTCCCTTCCCAGGGAGATGTGCATTTTGTCTGCTCAAATTTCAGTTCTTTCACGAAATCTTCCAAATTGCTTTGAGACCCATTAATATCTCCACATTTAATTACTGCCTTTGATTGCTCTTTGTCTACATTAATAGATTACAAACTTCACAAAGATTGGGGCCTCCTCTGTCCCCATAATCTTGCTTAGGGTTGGTTACAGGGTAATTCAATATTTTTTAAACAATGTTATGTATACCTTTTATTTTTCTATTACAGGCATTCTAGAATATTACCACCACAAAACGGGTGTGAACCCTAAAAACTGTAGACCTTAAACAATGAGGTTAAGATAAAATGGCAGAAAATATAGGTTAGACATAAAGTTTTATTCTCTGAGGTTTACCATTAACCATCTATCCAAGATCATTACCCAGAAATGAAGAAGACATAAGCCTATTTATCCCAAAACAAAGAATAGGGAAAATTATTAACCTCCTTGATGACCTGACCATGAAAGTTGCACAATCTTCTGATGCCCAATTGCTCCTCAGAGACTATCATCCTTACGCAATACTATCTGATTAATTGTTATCTCTTCCCAGACTTTAAGCATTATGAGGTCAAAACAAGTCTTCCAACATTCTGATCTTTGTCTTCCTGAGTTTGTAATTAATCTAGGGGGAGATAGTCAATGATTTCTTACCTATTGAAAAGCGAAGGCTGAATACTATTCTAAAGAAATCAGGCTTATTACCAGGAATATGATTGTGTAAAACTCATTATTGTTATTATTAAACTTTGACACGGGCTTTCCCCTTGTAACAGAAAAACAGTTAAGCCAAAGGAAACAATATAATCAACATATCTAACAGACAATACAATACTCCACACCTACAGTCACTCACATCAAGCTTCATGTTGGTGATCTTTTCATTTATGGTTTCCTTGTCCTTGGATGGAAGATTTCTTTGGCTAAGATAACTTTGGCATGCAACTATTCATACTAGCTAGGTGGTGCAGTGTATAGAGCACAAAACCTGAGTTCAAATCCACCCTCAGACACTTACTAGCTGTGTGACCCTGGGCAACTTAACTTTGTTTGCCTCAGTTTCCTCATCTGTAAAATGATCTGGAGAAGGAAATGACAAATCACTGCAGTGTCTTTGCCAAGAAAATTCCAAATGGGATCATAAAAAGTGGGGCATGACTAAAACAATTGAACAACAAAAAATTGAAGCAAACTGTGTAATATACTTATTTTTTTTAAGTTTTTTGCAAGGCAGTGGGGTTAAGTTGTTTGCCCAAGGCCACACAGCTAGGTAATTATTAAGTGTCTGAGGTCGGATTTGAACCCAGGTACTCCTGACTCCAAGGCCGGTGCTCTATCCACTGCTTCACCTAGACACCCCTGTAATATACTTATGTAAGAGAGACAGCATATTATAGTGGTTAGAAAAGTGGTCTCAAAGTCAGAAAAACTTGAGTTCATGTACCACCTGTGGCACACTCTGGCTGTGTGATCTTGGGTAAGTCACCAGAACCTCTCAGCCTCCCAAGCCTCTCTTTAAGACTGTAAGTTGCTTTAGAGAAGAAAGAGTCCCCATTTGGAAATTCCTTTTATCAATTAAATAAAGTGGTTCAGTCCCTATCCCTATGATTTTTAGTCAATGACCTTTCCATTATGATTTCATTAAAAAACTTCCAGGAAGACCCTTAACCACCATCCACCCCAGTCATGCCACCTAAAACTCCACCAATAGTTAGTACTTTCCCTTGGTTAAGCAATAATCTTTCCAAGGATATTCTTTAAACTATCCTAAGAAGAGTAACCTAAAAACGGATCCCATTTTCAATGTATTTTTAAAATCTATGAAGAATTTTGCTCATCCCAATCTTGCTTGGTAAATAATGAAGGTATTATTATCCTCATTCAACAGATGAGGAAACTGAGGCACAAGAGGTTAAATGGCTTGTCTGTTGTGCCCCTGAATCTATAAAAAGTTTTCTTTCCACCACACCATGTTTCCTATCAACGTTATTCATATCTTAGTGAGAATTATTGTCTATTTTTGCACATCCTGAGCTTTGTATGGTGTCTGACACATAATAGATACTTAATAAAATTGACTAATTGATTGAATTAGTTGATCCTTTCTGTGAAAAGAGGAAAAGGAAAGTAAGAAGGCATTAGGATGAAAGTCAATACAGAAGGAAGTGGAGAGAAAGGTAGAGAAATGTGAACAATGAAAATACTTTACTCTAGGATTCTGCTACTGTCCATAATAGTCAAAGTCCTATCTCTAGCATCAGTCCCTAAAATATTGGACTTTGACTGCAAGGAAAACTAGAAAAGAGTGTGGTTCAAATGGGTTTACAGGGTGGAGCTGAGCTGAATTCTGAAGAGCATCAGGATAGGTCAGGAATAGAAACACCATGGCAAATATTGAAATTCCAATAAATTCAAAATCCACCCAAAGTTCAGGGGCAAAGATTCTCCTTGGTCGGTGGTGCAACCTGGACTGTCAGTAAATAATTACAAAATGGATTATTCAGAAATGGGGGTGATGTGGAAAAATCGATAATAAAAACTTCCCCCAAGCACTGGTATGTGATTTCAGCCTGGTACAGATGTCAATGTAGGAAGCCCCAGGGAGGTATTCAAGAGACTCAAATATGAAATCAGGGATAATAATGATCTGACATGGAAAGAAATAATTGAATTAAGGCCTAGTCTTTCTAAAATAGAACACAGCCAATGGAGCAGTTTCCATTTGTGTGCTCCTAAGCCACAGAGAGGAAGGAATCATCTTTATCAGGGACAGAGCACATGAGTTCAAAGGATTAACAAATTTCTTTAGAGAGACTAAGTGCAGAAGTCTGATGGGAGACACTGATACTTTTTATTATTCAGGTAACAAAAGTTGGATTGTGGGATTTAATGAGTCAGATGGTGATACTGGCACAACATGCCAGAAAATACTTGTTGAGGCAGATTTCTTATGTGTCTATTCTACACCTGCCCACTCTTCTTGGAAAAATTCAAAAGATGGGTCACAGGGTTATCCAGTTACTTTGCTTTTGCGCAATGTTGAAACCCTATGCTGACAAGTTTGAGCTTAAACAAATCCTTACTCAAGTCATTTGGAAGGTTGCCACAGAATTCCACCTTTCATTCAAATAAACAGGTGACACGAATTGTGTTCATTCTTTTTTTGTTTTTGTTTTTGTTTTGTTTTTAGGTTTTTGCAAGGCAAATGGGGTTAAATGGCTTGCCCAAGGTCACAAAGCTAGGTAATTATTAAATGGCTGAGGTTGGACTTGAACTCAGGTCCTCCTGACTCTAGGGCCGGTGCTCTATCCACTGTACTGTCTGGCCACCCCAATTGTGTTCATTCTTATTAAGAAACTGTATTTTTCTGCTATGAAAAATTCATAGATTTTAATTTGTATACCAAGCCAGTGGTTAACAGGATAGGTCTATGGATTACATTTTTCCATGCTAATGTAAACCTAACACTTTGAGCCTCTTATGATTCCCTGGACCAGAGGGGAATGAAGGGTGTGAAATCCCCATTTTTCACATTTACTAGAGCCAGCCATCCATCCTCCCACTGGCTCGTGGAAGGTTGCTGAGTTAATTAAGGAAGAAAGCCAGCAGCTAGCCTGTGGCTGTGTAGAATTCATTGTCTGTGTGTTTTGCTGAGATATATCATTTGGTCCAAGGAACTTTCAAGGAAGCATGGAATAAATGTAGGGTTGGATTCTAGAACCATCAGAACTGAAGAAGACCATGGAGATCCTTGATTCCACATTTATGTAGAAGCAAATTGATGTTCAGAGAAGGGAACTCACTTGACTCAGACCACACTGGAAGTTAGTGGCAAAGTCAGAACTTCGACCTAGGCTATTGTTTCCTATTTCAACTATTTCTTTTTTGACAACTTGCTACCTCTCTTTTTTATTTTTTTATTTTTTGTTTTTTTCAAGGCAATGAGGTTAAGTAACTTTCTCAAGGACATGCAGTTAGGTAATTATTAAGTGTCTAAGGTCAGATTTGAATTCAGATCCTCCTGATTCCAGGGCCCATTTAAACTTAGAATTGTAGCATGTGAATGCTAGATGGAACCTTAGGGATCCAGCCCAATGTCCTCTTGTTTTTTTAAGGTTTTTGCAAGGCAATGGGGTTAAGTAACTTGCCTAAGGTCACACAGTTAGGTAATTAGTATCTGAGGCTGAATTTGAACTTGGTTCCTCCTGACTCCAGGACCACTACTCTAACCACTGTACCACCTAGCTGCCCCCAATGTCCCCTTTTTACAAAAGAGGAAAATGAGGCCCAGAGAGGCAAGTGCCTTCCTTCTGATCACAAGGATAATACATGCCAAGGCCAGGTCTTCTTACTACAAGCTTAATATTACATTTACCGTTGTACACACCACCCAGCACATAGCAGGTGCTTCATAAATCATCATAGGATCATAGATTTTGAGTCAGAAGGGACCACAAAAGTCATTGAGCTAATCTCCTTATTTTACTGGTCTGGGTCAAAGGGCTTGAAATGACTTGTCCACCATCACCCAGCTATTGAGTTGAACCCTATTCTTTCTTCTGACTTCTAGGTCACTATCCTCTATTCATTAGGCCCAATTTTACAGTTGGTTTATCTATGTATACATAGTAGTACAGGCATGATTGTACACAAGGTGGCAGGCTTAGGTAAATTTACCTTGAGTTCCTGAGTGGTTGGTATGACTGGAGTTCTTTTTGTCTTTTTTAGCTAATGGTTAACTTTCAGCTCTCTCTTCTTTATCCCTTATTTGCTGCTCATTGTTTATTATTATTATTATTATTATTATTATTATTATTAATGGTTGTAGAAGGAAAAGGAGGAAGAGAAGGTGTGGTGGTGGTAGTAGGAGTCCTAGAAGGAGGAGGAGGAGGAAGGATAAAGAGAAAGTAGTAGTGGTGGTGGTAGAGTAGTAGTGTCATCTCCACCACCACCACCACCACCATCACCACCAGGACCACTATAATCACTACCAACTCCTTTCCTTAGTTAGCAATTCCCAAGGTCAAATTCTTGGTCTTTGAAGATGCTCCAGCTCCCTATAAGACATCCAATTGGAGAAGTTGTCCAGGTAAGATACCCTACCTTTCCTTCCTGAGAAGGGAGTCAGAGAAACACTGTCCTTTCCTGCTGCCCCCTTACCTGAGCCTGGTAAAATGTTCACCACGCCTTTGGGAATGCCAGCTTTCACAGTCAACTCTGCAAATTTCAAGGCAGTCAGTGGTGTCACCTGGTGGTACAGAGAGAGAATTACATGATATCAGACCCACTGGCCATCCCGGGCCACCTTCTTTTATGTACTAGGTGGCTTCCAGATGTCAAACATGGAAAAATAGAACTATCATTTTTGATATGATTAAATGATTCCAGATGAACAACCAAGGTTACTCCTTTCTCCTTACAGAACTTCCTCCAGCCTCTCCATCTCTTCAAAGCCTTCTCATTTTTCTTTTAGGTTTTTTCAAGGCAAATGGGGTTAAGTGGCTTGCCCAATGCCACACAGCTAGGTAATTATTAAGTGTCTGAGGCCAGATTTGAACCCAGGTACTCCTGACTCCAAGGCCAGTGTTTTATCCACTGCACCACCTAGCTGCCCCGAGCCTTCTCATTTTTAAGGCTCCTTTTCCTCAAAGAATCATAGAACATTAGAACTTTGGTACAGAGCAGTAGAAAGAAGGATGAATTTGGAGTCCAAGGACCAGGGTTCAATTCCAGACTGTGACATTTAATACTTTTGTCAGGAGCTGATCTGATTGATTGCATGAAATGATTACTATCCATGTGACCAGGGGTGTGCCTGGGAAATTGTTTAACAAGTGGCTGCCTAAATATATTTTAAGTTTGATCTGTATTGCTAACATTCTGCCATCACTTTCTTAATTAGACACTTCCTAAAACAGTAATAAATCAAGCCTTGACTTGTAATATTTGCTGACTTCTGAGCTATAAATGTATACCCTGAAAATTTAATAATCAGCTGTTCTAATGATTTGAGCAGGCTCCAAAACACTATATGTGACCCTTCCCCCAAGTTATTTAACTTCTCCAGCCCTCAATTTTCTCAACTATAGGATAAAGGAATTAAACCAGAAAGGTTCCCTCTAACCTTAAATGATTTTAAAAAACCAAATAATCCAGGGTAGCTAGGTGGTGCAGCAATTAGAGTCCTGGGCCTGGAGTCAGGAGGACCAGAGTTCAAATCTGGCATCAGACACTTAATAATTACCTAGCTGTGTGGCCTTGGGCACACCACTTAACCCCATTGCCTTGCAAAAACCTAAAAGAAAAGCTTCAAAAATTCCCCATTGTCTATCAAACTGGAGTTCAATGATCATGGGAATGATATGATAGTCACATCAATTTGTAAGCTGTTGGGGGGGGGTGGCTAAGAAGGACATGAGGCAAAAAGATCAAGTAGGGAGTCATTGCAAAAATCCAAAAAATAACGATAACTTTAAGATGGAAGATAGGTAAATAGAGAAGCTTGGATACAAGAGATATTGGAGAGGGAGAAACATCAAGATTAAAAAATTTGTATGTGAGGGAGGGGAGAGTGAGGAGGCAAGGATGATGCAGAGAATCTGGAAGATTGGTGGTGTCTTTGTCAGAAACAGGGAAGTCTAAAAGAGGGTTTGAGGGAAAGGGAACAAATTCTGTTTTGGACATATTGAGTCTCTCATGAGACAGACATGAGAGATATCTCTTGGACATTCAGTCAGAAATGGCCAATAAATGATTGATGATGTGAATCTAGAGCTGGATGTATAGATCTGAGAGTCATGAGTGGATCATAGAGATGTGATTATTTTCTTGCAACAACTTGAACTCATATTGATTTCTCTCTGCCCCCTTCTTACTCCTTCATTAATCCTGTGTCCTGGCTATCAGTCAATGATATTTTTATTAATATTTTTAATTTTATTAATTTTTTTAATTAAAACATGATATTACAAAGAAAGAATGAAAAAGAATTTAAATGAAATGTTTATTATATGCCCTTGACATATCTTCTAAGGTAGGTTGTGTTATGTGTTGTTCCCATTTTATAGAGCAGGAAAAATGACTAGCCCATTGTCACAGTATTAGCTAGTGACAATCAGAAACCAAACCCAAGTCCTGACTCTCAGGCTAGTGTTTTCTCATGATACTCATAACATAGTCATTTCTATAAACAAGGCCAGAATATTACCTACATACTAGACTGTAGATAGGCTGAAAGGCTTAGTACAGGTAGAGATGGCAGGAAAGCTACCCAGAAAAGAAACAGGACCTTTGGAGTTAGCCCAATGGGAAAGAGGGCTGGAGAAGAGAATTCCTTCCTCAACCAAATCACAAACCCTGGGGTTGGAAGTGGGAGCTCAGATATCATTGCCCTAATGGACCATTGTTCAGCTTGCTCTGAAGAGTTCCATGATAGAGGAATTCCCTATTAAGACTCAGATTTGAGACACACACATTATTATGATTAAGTCTACCCTCTCTCCTCCTCTACACCCTATCAGCTTCCCAATCCTTGCACCTCACCTGGGCTGGCTTGATGACCAATGTGTTCCCAGCAGCCAGGCAAGCAGCCGTCTTCCAAGAGAGCATCATCAGGGGATAATTCCAGGGAATGACGATGCCACAGACCCTAAATACCAAGGCAATCATACACGAGTCCTGATCAAGCAGAGTTCCTTCCCCCATTCCATTCCACCTCTTTCCATTTTCCCTTTCTCCTCTCTCAGATCCTGATATTCTATCATAAGAAACCTAGGAAGCCTGGACTCAGATTCAGGAGTTCTAGATCCAGTTCTGCTATGAAATCATTGTGACTGTATTTAAGCCTTTTCCCCTTTTCAGGGACTCATTTTGCTCTTCTATGACATGGGGGGGGGGGTCGACTGGATGATCTCAAAGGTTCCTTTCCTCTCTGACAAGTCATCTTACCTCTTGCACTCTCAGTTTTGTCATCAGTCAAATGGGCAGGTTGGACAAATATGATTCCTTTCCTACTATGATAACCTCTACATACTATGACATATGATTCTGTTTTATAGTTTCTAAGCACCTTCTACAATATTTGCATTGTAAGGTTCTGCCAATAAAATGTACTTTACTTATTAATTTATTGATATAATGATTGTTAATTTACTTAAGGAAACCTTCAATTACTTAACTCAAAGGAAGGAGTGTTGTACCTGGATTACCAGGCCATTATTTCCTGGTGACAGTGGGAACGTTTTTCTGGGCAGACAGCTTGCCTTTGAACCCTAGGTCTTTTTAGAAGTATGAGGGGGAGTATGGGGTGGGGTGAGGATCAGCCTTTCCCAGTGAGTGCTCCAGTCAGATAGACCGCCAGAGAAAACCACTGGTATCCCTCCCCGGGTGCACTTAGCTTGACTATTCTGATTCACTATATTTTTGGAAAGCCTTAAGAGATTATTAGATATAATTTGAAGGGACCTTTCAGTCTGACCAGATTTAACAGATGAGGAAAGAAACTGAAGACCAGAGTGATTAAGTGAATTGGTTAAGATCACACAGCTAATTAGCAGAGCCAGTATTTAAAACCAGTGCTATGACCCCAAATCCAGTGCTCTCTCCATGGCAACGAGATGTCTTTTCCCATCTTATTCTCTCTTTGAGTCTCCCCTTCCACCTCCCCAAGTTGCTAGCCTCTCTTTCCATTAAAATGATCTTTTTTTTCTCTTGCATAGGGTTTGCATAAATTTATGTGTACATGTTATTTCCCCAAAAGAATGTAAACTTTTCGAGGGCAAGAACTGTCTCCTTTTTGTCTTTTTATCTGTAGTATGTAGCATAGTGCCTGCATACAGTAGGTGCTCAATAAATGCTTGCTAATTCATTAATTGCACCACATTGCCTCTCATAAAAGAAGGATCACAATCAGTAACGAAGGAAGCCTTCCAAATGGAGCAGGTCCAACTTTCTGATGACTTTGCCACCAAATCTTTCTATGGAAGCATTCTAAAGTGATGGGACTCACCCAATTGGCTCTTTCTTGGTGAAGGTCAGATTGCGATTAGGCCTTGCTTGGTTAATGGGGATGGTGGTACCCTGGAAATCAAACATAAAGATATGTCAAGATCTTCAACCCTCTTTCCCCTTCCCTCTGGCCAGTCAGGTATATATTGCCCACTGGATATCTTGGCAATTTGTCCTTGGCTTGGGAACAAGAAGTCAGGTATCCCTTAACCTAGAACGTGTCTTGAATTTGAACATGAGCGGTTGTGACTTTGTAACCCCATCTTTCTTTCCTCAGACTCTTATGGGACCCTAAATCATTCAGGTGGTTCTCTTTTGCCTCCATCATTTCTTCTGTAAAGTGGGTGTTGTAATTTGAGATTCTTGTCACTTATTGACTTATTAACTCAGCAGGAAGATAATCCCAGGGAAAGGCTGTGGCCTCTGGGCTTTGTAGAGTACTGTGCAGTTGTGGCAGGCATGGGTATATTGTAGTAGAGGAGTGGGCTTCCTTCCTTCTTCCCCTGTGACTTCTCAGGATTTTTTCCAAGCCTCCTCCTTTGGTGAAAGATGAGAGTGGAAAGTATATTTGATGGGAAGTCAACTCGTTTATGTAGAAAAACTATGGGATTCTACTCTAGCCAGGTCATTTTTCTGCTCAAAAACTCAAAAAACAAGGAGCCCCTTGTTTCCTAAATTCTTTATTGGCATTCAAGGCTTTCTGCAATCAAGTCCTCACCCACTCACTCACCCAAATTTTTCCCATATTACTTCTCGTCATATATTCAACATTCTAGAACCTTTGTTCATATACCTCATCAAATCCTTTATCTTCTCTTTGCCTTTATCCCCTGGTCTCCCTTTCTAGAATGGATCTTCTCTTTCCTTCCCCTCAATGATTTTCTTATGAAGTTCCTCTTTCTATGAGATCCACATCAGATTCCCCTAAACTATTCTATCCCTCAAGTTTCTCCTAGCACTTTCAGCTAAGAGCTGATGTCGATTTAGATCTCAAAGGTCATCTCATTCACACCCATCATTTACAGAAGGAGAATCAATGTCTAGAAAGTTGAGACCATACAAGTAACAATGAGAATGGTAGAGCTGGGGATTGGGAACTATTGCCTCCATCTACAAACCCAGGGTTCTTTTCACTATGTAAGCCACATTGCTTTTCACAATGTCTCCTTTATGATTATTTTACTTTTTCTTGTACCATAGTTATTTAAGTGTCCATCTCTTCATTAGATAACAAGCTCTCTAAGAGCAGGTCCCAGGTCAGTCATCTTTCTATCCCTACCACTGAGTTCTCTACGCAAGAATGGAGAGATATAAGATATGGTTTAAATTTCATGAAAACTTCTATCTTTGATATCTTGGGGTTCTCCATTCTGAAGGGCTCAAGCCACTAAACTCCCTGCCTAGGCAGAGGGAAACTTGTGATTCCCCTTTGTTTCCTAAGGAGTCTGGTGCCAATTCCTCTTTCTTCATATCCTCAGAGAATCATTTTATGAGGGGACCTTGACCTGATCCCTGGGGATCCAGACTTTAAGAGAGGAGGTCAGATTGGTGATGCACAGGTCTGATGGATCTCACCTGAATTTTGTCACACCAGCCTGCAAAATAGCGGAAGGTTTGTATAGACATGCCCACATGTGTTTTCAAGGCCAATGTGTATACTGCTCCTGAGTCAATGGATTCAATGGTGGCCAGCTCTTCTTGATGTTCCTCCATGAGATCAGCTAACCTGGACAGACCAGAGGACAAGAAAAGGAATGGTCACTTCCATCTTGCTCTCCAGCCACCCACCACCATCTTATTTTCCCTATCTTTCACTGTCCGGTCTAGTTCCACCCTCCACCAAGAAATCTTCCCTAACTATACAATAAAGGATCTGATGACTCTACATGTAGAGTTTATACCACACATTTAAAGTCTTAGAATTAAGGATAGAGGATCATAAATCTGAGAAGAAGTTCACAGGCATCTAACCCAATCTTCTCATTTTTACAGAGTAGAAAATTAAATGATTTCCCCAGGATTATCAGTTAGCTATTGGGAGAAATGGGACTAGAACCTACATCTCCTAACTCAGTACGGTGTTCTTTCCACTTAAATAACATCATTCAATTGTAAGCTGTCTTGCAAAGTTTATTAATTCTTATGTAGTGAAATTATGTGGATGGTAAGAACACTAGTCTTACAGAGAAAAAAACCTGGATTCAAGTCCTGGTTCCACTCATAAGCTAGGTGACTTTAGAAAGTCAATCCCCATCTTTTCCATCTCTCAGTCCATAAAACAAGGAGGGATGATCTCTAGAGATCCTTCTGGTTCTGATCCCACCTTGATCATTAACACTTTGAAGGCAAAGATTAGGTCTTGGGCACTTTCCTGCCCACATTCCTGCCTTTCTGGAGAAGGGCAGATACATGAGGTTTGGAGGAGGCAGAGCCCGAGATTAGTTCCCAAGGAGACCCTAACACCTTGGGTAGAGTTAAAAGAGCACTGGATTTCAAGACCAATGACTTGGAAGACTACTTCCTTTCTCCAGGCCTCAGTTTTCTCAACTATAAAATGAGGGAGTTAGAATTCAGGGATATTGAAGGTACCTTCTAGCTTTGAAGCCCCAAATTCAGCAGTTTTCTCATTTCTAAGTCAACCTGTTGGTTATTGAAGTCATCAAAAATAAATAAAAAATAAATCGGGAAATGGTACAAGACTGGGAATTCTTTTTTAAAGTCATTTTGCTAAGTGCTTTAAAAATATATTTCATGGGGGAAGCTAGGTGGTACAGTGGATAGAGCACTAGCCCTGGAGTCAGGAGTACCTGAGTTCAAGTCCAGTCTCAGAGACTTAATAATTGCCTAGATGTGTGGCCTTGGGCAAGTCACTTAACCCCATTGCCTTAAATAAATAAAAGTAAATAGAAATATATGTATATATACATATATATATATATATATATATATATATATGTATAATTTGTAAAAATTTGGTCACCCTCACAATACTATCTGCTTCTGTTGATTGATACACACACACACACACACACACACACACACACACACACATAAAATATATGTTGAGACTTTAGAGGACATATAGCCACCTCAATTTATCAGATTTAAAAAAAGTAGAGAAGGGGAATGACTTGTCTAAAGTTTCAGTGCAAGCTTACAGCAGAACCTCTTGCCTCTTTGCAAAGATGGGGGATTATAGGTGTGGAACATTGCATAGACCACCAGACTTGGTTAATAGGGGTGTTAATTTTACTGAACTATCTCCTCTCTTTTTATTTTCTGTTCCAAGGGGAAAATGAACTCAGTAGTGATGTGGGGTATTGGGGGTACAGGGTAGCATGGAGGAGATATGAAGGAGGAAGATTCAGAAATGAAAGTGATGTAAAATCAAAGGACATGGAAATAAATTAGAATAATGAGAAGAAGCAGCAGCAGAAAGTTCATGGTGTGGCTGTCTCTCCAAATTTCTAATTCAGTCTTCTCAAATTGTGTATTATTTAAAATTATATTTTATATTTTTTAAATTAAAAATCCATTTTCTCTCCCTACTACCTCTTCTCCCACTGGAAAATAAAAACCCAAACCAAAATCTTTGTTACAAACATGCATAGTCAAACAAAACAATCATGTTGACCATGTGTCTCTCTCATATATACACAAATAGGCATATACACATACATATATACATAATACACATAAATATACCCATCAAAACAACCTGTTTTATGTACACAAAACAAACACATGTGTGCACACGTGTATGGCTTTGCATGTACGTGAATATGCATACACTCAGATTCTGCTTCTTGGGTCCCTCACTTCTCTCTTGGGAGGTGGGTAGAATTAATTATCATTGATCCTTTGAAGGCTGCCTTCGGTGACTACTAGGAGAACACCGCCCCCTGCTGTACATGTGGGCCAGCCTTCCCTTCACATCTCCAGATGAAACCCTTGGCTGCTACAAAAAAATGACTTTCATTTCAAAGCCCTCTGGAAATTCATTTGCATTAATTAAGAAGCAGTTTATAATATTAGAATGTTGGCATCCTTCCTGTAAGCTGTTCAACAACAAGACTCATGCTCTCCACCTGCTTGTCTGTCCCCCAGTACATGCCAGGGTCCCTTCTCCTAGCTCAAGTTTAATCAAAACTGACTGATTGCATTGATTGATTCATCACATCCCACCAGGGAGGACACCAGGCGGGTCAGTGTCTTAGCCACACCAACCTTCTCCTTAAAACTTTCCAGAAAGAGATGTCATTCTCCATTACTAATGTATCCCTTCCAGCAGATGTTGAGTATGATTTTATTTTTTTTTTACCTTTGCTGTCATTAATCCCATCCCTACTTTAAATGATAAATGGTGTTCAGCAAAGAGTATAAAGGAATAAATCCTTCTGCCATTTTCAGCATGTCTCAGGTATTGCTTCACCTCATTCACACCTGGGCTCTCCAAGAACTTTGTTGTCCCTTCTTCCTTCTCATTTGTCATGTTGCTGACCTGGGGAAACCTCCACCCTGGGGTCTTCCTCTCTTCACTGGCATTCCCACTTTAAAATTCCCCCATATAGTCTATCTTTTCTCATTACAAAATGATCTCTTTGTGGGGGAGAATTGTTTTGCTTGCTCCTATTTGTATTTCCAATGCTTAGCATGTAATGGGATATTGATTGTTGTCCTTCACTCTCAGGGGACCAAAATGATATCGCTATGTCCAACTGTGGCTGATCAGACCAATGCAAGCTTGGAAGGCTCTACCACAGGTCAGAAACAAATAGTCCATGTGAACATTTGGGATGGAGCTATCTTTAATTAGCCCATAAAAGGTACCAGGGTGAGTTAACTGAGAGAGGAGATGTTTCTGGAATGCTTTGGAATGTCTGAATGTTCCCTCCCCTAAAACCCGCCTTGAAAAGGCAGTTGGAAAATTGAGAGGAGGACTACTTTGAGCCCTTATCAGCTACCACTTTAAGAGATTAATTGGCAGCAAGACCCTCAAGGAAGTGGGGCACAGGAAGAGGGGAGAGGAAGAAGGGCAGGAGTAGAGAGAGACAGAAAAGGACAGATGGGAAAAGTGCCAAAGTTTAATATTACATCACTTCAGAGGCCCAGCCTTGCTTCTAAATGTATCCAGCCTTTCATTCGATGCTCATATAAACCCCAAAGATCATCTTCCTCAGGCTGAAAACGTCTGGCAGAGCTGAGCTGGAAGGTGTCCCAGAATTCATAAGGATCAGAAGATTTAGGACTGGAAAGAACTCCAGAGTTCATCTAATCCGCATCTCACTTTCATGTGCTTGTCATGGCATCACCTCCCTGATGTCATGGTCCTCTTTCTATACCCATATCCATATCTGGCCACTGAACCTAATGGCTCTGGAGAAAGTGAAGCTGGTGACTTAGCACAGCACCTCTTCACTCAAATCCATTTCATGTGCTTGTCATGGCATCATCTCTCTGATGTCATGGTCCTCTTTGAGAATGAAGGACAAATATCATCTCATTTTTTACAGCTTGGGTACCTAAGACACAGAGAGGGGAACTAATTTATCTAAAGCCACATAGTAAATTTGTGGTGGCATCAGGACCAGAATCCAGGTTGTTTGGTTTCTAGTCTGATGCTTTTTTTAATATTTTTCAGGGATATTAAGATCTTCTGGTTTTGCACTTTTTCCCCAAGGCCTCCTTCATTCATTGAGTAGTGTCTGAAATTCTGTTCTTGGAGTTTTATTCCCATTAGCTTGATGCTTGTTAAAAATGCTAGTCCCCATTGCAGGGTTCATATTCTGAGCTGTTCTCTACACTTAGAGTGAGCTAGGACTTGAGAGAAGATTTGCTAGTGGGTCTGGAAGGATTTGGGGGCATTAAGCACCTGGAGGGGAAGTAGGGCTATCAGGAAGGAACTCAAAAGCAATCTCAATCTACCCCCTCCTCCCAACTTGCTCCTTCCATCTTTAACAGTTTTTTCCTCTGGTTCCATCATTTACCCAGTCTCCCATGTTTGAAACTAGGTTTATCTTTGGATATGAGAAGAGAAGGAGGCGGGGGATCACCAAATCGTATGGATTGTACTTTTCAAAATATCCTTCATACCTATCTCCTTTGTATTTTTAGGACTATCAGCTCAGTACCAGCCCTCATGAGTACCTGCCTGAACCACATTTTCCCACATTTATTTTTTTCCCTTTGTCAATTCATCCTTTATAAGACACATCAACTTGATACACGTTTGTCATGGTATTCTTTTACTCAAAAATCTTCAGTGCCTCCCTAGTAAAGTTTAAAGTGCTTTGCTGGGCATTCAAGGCCTCCCACAACAGTGTTAGCCTATCCTATCCTTTTGATCATTATCATATTACTGTGCTTCAGACATTCTAGAATCCAGGAAACTCAGACAACTCTTCTCAAGTATTCCCAGGTTTTCCAGTCTCCATGCCTTTGCTCAAGCTGTTTTCCCTAAGGACAGTTTCACTTTTGCTTCTGGATCTCTGGCACCAGGCAGTATGACACCCATTCCCACTTAATATATGTTTATGGAGCTGAATTGAATTATTTCTATTTAATAACTCACAGTGCCTAGCCCAATCCTTGAATAACAATAGAAGCTTAACATAGGTTTGTTGAATGATTGGGGTAAATACATGGGAAACTAAGGCATGGAAGTCCATTTCATGGTCAGCGGCATATGGCAGCCTTATTTTCTACTAAGCCTGGTTTTCTGTTGGCCATAGAAGGTGCCATTTGATCCAGTCATTCAATAACTTCTATGTTCTAAAATTCTAGAATTAGCATTCCATGTGCTGAATTTTAAAGACCTTTTTAGCCCTAAATTTTGTATGGTCCACTCCAGTTCTGACAGTCTATATTCTAAAATACCTTCCAGCTCGGACAGCTTAGGTTTCACGGTTTCTTCCAGCTCTGAGATTTTAATTTCTAAGAACCCTTCCAAATCTGACAGTCTCTGTTCTAAAAACTCTTTCAACTCTGGGAGTCTATGTTCTAAGAGACCTTCCAACTAGGAAAGTCTATGTTTTAAGGTCCCTTCTATCTCTGACAGGCTATGTTCCAAGAACCCTTTCATCTCTGACAGTCTGTGTTTGAAAATACCTTCCAGCTCTGACAGTTTAGGCTTCTTCTAGCTCTGACCTTCTATGTTATAAGAACTCTCCCAGCTCTGAAAGTTTATGTTCTAAAGACTCAGCTCTGGCAGTCTATGTTCTAAGTTGATGTTTTTTTCCAGCTATGAAAATGATGTTTTAAGGTTCCTTCCAGTTCTGCCATTCTTTGTTTTAAGAATCCTTCCATCTATGACAGTCTATGTTCTCAAGACTCTTTCAGTTCTGACAGTCTTATGTTCTAAAGACCTCCCAGCTATGAAAGTCTATGTTTTAACGTCCCTTCTAGCTCTGACATTCTATGTTCTAAGGACCCTCTTATCTCAGTCTTATGTTCTAAAATGCCCTCTAACTCTGACAGTTTAGATTTCAAGGTTTCTTCCAATGTTGGCATTCTATGTTCTAAGAACCCTTCCAGCACTGACACACCAAGTTCTAAAGGCTCTTTCAGTTCTGGTGTTCTATGTTTTAAGGACCCTTCCAACTTTGATATGCTATCATTCTGAAATTCTGTGATTGGTTGATGGAAGTCAATTGGCATTTATTGTATTTTCTCATTTGTTAGCTTTCTCCATATATTTGTGCTATTCTGCCAAGCCCTCTGGTTCTTTTGGAATAGTGGATTCCTTCTTGTTGAAGACAGGGCCTGGGAAGAACAGCCTTGGGTCCCCTTTCCCAGTGCTTGGGTCTGAAACCCCAACACTCCCAGAGACAAGGAAAGTTACTCTGCTTACTTGTAGAGAAGTCGTCCTCTGTCTCTGGCGTTTATCTTCCCCCACACTCCATTCTCAAAGGCATCTTTTGCTGCGGCTACAGCCTGGTCCACATCAGATATCTGGGCAAGTGACACTTTGCAAATAGCCTATGAAAAACAAAGCCAGGCACAAGGTTTTCTGAGAGGCCCAAGGCTCAGGACATCTATCCCTAGGATCTTTGGGGGCACTCAGACTAGAAGTGGTCTTGGTTGTTCTGGTTCCAGTTGAGGTAAAGCAGTCAGGAAGAGACAGGAAACCTTGGAGTTTTCTAGCAGTGCTGTGACCTTGGGCAAGTCCCTTGGGACCCTGGGGACGTTTCTCCAATTCTTTTATTGATGTTTTAAACTCTGTTTCCACACTTGTGAGAAGACTGCAAGTCACTTTGAGGGGTACTTTTATCTTTTTCCAGCTTGGTGGCACAGTGAGTAAAAATACATGGCATCTGAAATCAGTAAGATCTGAATTCAAATTCAACCTCAAGAACTGTGTGAACAGTCACTTAAGGTTTATCTGCCTCTGTTTCCTTGATTGTAAAATGAGGATAATAATGCATCCACCCATCAGGGCTGTTGCAAGGATTAAAGGAGATATTGGTGAAGTATTTAGGTCAGTGTTTGGTACTTGGGAGGCCCTTAATCAATATTTCCTTCCCCTCCTTCATGTGATCTTAGAGAAATTATTTGTTTTCTCTGTGTCTTACTTTCCTTATTTATATAATGAAAGGGTTGGACTAGGTGACCTCTAGCTTTCCTTCTATCTCTAAATCTATGATTCTATATGATTCTAGATGGGAGATGAAGTAGGCTCATGAAAGATGGGGGGGTGGAAAGTCAGATAATAATTACCTTTTTCTTCTCTTACTCTTTCTACATCACCCATAAAACTCATTTTTTTGTGAAACAAGCAAACAAATTGAGGTCCTTCCTCTTAATCTTTGAGGCACCAGATATCTACTTCTTCACACAGTGGTAGTAATTTGCTGCTGCCAAAGAATTTGTTAATTTTTAATCTCATTTGAGTCCCCTAGTCATTACCTTATAAACTGGACAGGGCAGTGAGCATTTATAATCTTAATTTAACAAATGGGGAAACTGAGTAAGACTAAATAACTTATTCAAGATTTCAGAGCAAATGAGGGATGAGATAGAGATCAGCACTGAATGGGAAGAGGAAAGAGCTAGGCTTGCCAGAACTCACAGTTCCATCTGTTGGGTTGATGGTTTCATAGGTCTTAGCTCCTTCAGCATCCACAAACTTCCCATTGATGAAGAGCTGGTGAGGCATACGAATGTTCAGGTTGTTGATGGACTTCTCCACCTGAGAATGAAAGTAACTAATTCATTCTTGTCTCTTTGAAACCCAAATGGGGTTTGGGCTTCAAGTCTCTTCTTTGCCTCTTGGACAAAGGGTATTGTTGAAAGGGCAGCTGAAGAGGGAGAATTGTTGAAAGTTGGTCTATTATTCTCAGTTTCCCCTGCTAACTGTGTTATGGGGTCAGAGTTACAGTTGAGTAATCTCCATCTGCAAAAATCCCTAGAATGTATTATAAACTCCACACAGGGTCTCAACTCCCTAACTTTTTGTCAGCCTGAAGATTATTTTACTAAATAAAATACCATCAGTTACTTTGGCATTAAGTGGTAGACAATGGAACTTAGAAGGAAGAAGCTTCATGGAAGTAAAAAAGCTACTATTAACTTTCTTTTCTCCCTGTTCAAAGACAGAAAAAGAAAGAATTAGTTGCATGGCCGATAGATCTCTATATACACTGAACTTCCATGACTTCATGACTATCATTACTCAATCAAAAGGAAATACATTGATAAGAGGTTTCCCAAATTTTCATGGGACACAAAACTGAGCAGGAAAGCCAACATATCTCATGACAGTGTCAGGATCTGAAGACTCTTGACAGTATGAAATACTGAACTGAATCTAATGAAAAGAAATATAATAAGGATAAATGTAAAGTCATCCACTTGGGCTCCAAAAATGAACTTCCAAAATACAAGATGGGGGAAGAATGGTTAGCAGTTCATTAGGAAAAGATCTGGAGGTCTTAATGGACTGTGAATTCAACCCAAGTCAACAAAATAATATAGAAACAAAAAAGTTATTTTAGACATCAGGTAAGGGGGAAAACTTGTTAATGATTAGATAGCTTTTCAAAGATGGAATGGACTGCCTTAGAAAGTAGTGAATTTTCCCTTGATGGAAGCCTTCAAGGCAAACATTGGATAATTACTTATCAACCATGTTATCAAAAGGATTCATATTTACACGTGGGTTGTACTAGATGGAGGTTGAGGTACCTGTTACCTCTGAGATTCTAGGATTTCCTCAATTCTACATTCTACAATGAGAGAGGGAACTTGCCTCATAATGTGGTACAGTGTGGGATTGGGGTGGGGGGACAAGCAGCTGAATTTGGATTTAGAGGAGCTATGTTTGAGTCCCACTTTGCTATTCACTGTCTGTATGACCTTATTCAAGTCACTGGACATCAGTTTCTTCAATTGTAAAATAAGAAGGTTGGATTAGGTGACCTAATTCCTTTAAGATCTCTTTAAACTGAGAAATGGGTAATTCTAGGTGTAGAATGTAGCATTTGGGTGTGCTATTGATTGGTAGTTGGATGTCAGAGTTCCAAGGATTCTTAGCAACATACACATTTACTGCCTGCCTAGAATACAAACTTTTAAACAGAAAACTTTGGAATTAATTTTCAAATGAGTTTGTATCAGAGACAGAATAACAAATTTAAAATAATAGATGAAAAGTAAAAACAAAGTTTTCAAATAAAGGGTTCAAGTTACCTAGCATAAAAAATTAATAAAACAGGGCAACTTCTTTTTTCTACTTCCAATAATAAACTGTTTTGTATGTTGCCCTGACTAAAAAGTCTCCATTTCTCAGACCTTGGACCATTGGCATAACAAAATGTCAAGGTTTTTCTTCCTCTATCATTGAATTAAATACAGGTAGGAGATATAAGAGGCAACTAGGTGGTACAGTGGATAAGAACACCAGGCCTGGAATCAGGAAGATTTGAGTTCAAATCTGATCTCAGACAGTTACTAACTGTGTGATCCTGGGCTTAACTCACTTAACTCTGTCTCAGTTTCTTCATCTGTAAAATTAGCTGGAGAAGGAAATGGCAAACCATTCCATTATCTTTGCAAGAAAACTGCAAATGGAGTGTTAGAGATTTGAACATGACTCAAATGATGGAACAGGATACATAAGACTACCCTAAACCTGTTCTTACTTTGATGCTTGCACAGTATCCCTAGTGAATATAGAAAATAAGGCTATGGAAGAATAGAATCTCAAATGAAGTTTTTAGAATTCTCCAGGAATTTTGATCCCAGTTGCCATTTTGGCTTCCAAAGGACATAAGTGTCATCACCTTGTTTAGAAGGGGCTCATACTTTGGAGAGGGATGTTATTCACCACCTACATAGTCTATTGCTTGTTCTTCTTCTCCATCTTCTCCTCTCAGTTTTCTAATCAGCATCTGAATGAAGTCCCCAAACGTAGTTGCCATATAAACATCTTCATTCTCTAATTCCAGGCCATTGCATTTCAATTTCACTTCTTCTACGAGTCTAGAATAAAAAGTTTGAGAATAAATGGCACATATTCTGTATATTCCTGCATCGGCAGAGATCAAAACTAAATACTAAAGACCAGCAAGATGGCAAAGATCAGTCACCTTTATTATTATTTACTCTTATTGCCAATTCCATATTGCCGCCATCATCTTCTAGCACATGGGACTGAAGTTCCACTATGAATATGGGGTTCTGCTATGCTTAAATAATAATGACTAAGTTAATCACTAGCCAATAATAATAGCTACTTAAAAGAATGCAAAACCCTTTAAAACATCTCATTTCTCACCTGTTTCTTCTATCTTTAAAAATTTATGCACATACAACCATCAGTCACCGTGCTGACAAAGAACGGAAGCAAATGGAAGTTAACAACAGAAACAAGCATTACTTTGCTGCAAGGAGTTTTTTTGGGGGGCAAAAGGCTATCTAGGTTAATCAAGGAAAGCTTTCTGAAGGAGGATTTGAGCTAGGATTTAAAAGGAACTGGGGTCATAGTTTAAAAGGGATCAAGATAAACTTAAGCATGCACCACAAGTAGATGGTCAAGATGATGCCAGGAGACTGGGTCATGTAAGGGACAATTGAGGACTGCTGAGCCTGGTGAGATGAAGACGCGAATTTGGTCTTTGGGAAACTGAAGGATTATTGGGGACAGGAGATATATGGTGTAACTACAGTGTCCCTTTTAGTTAAAAAATATATAATGGGGGTGGCTAGGTGGTGCAGTGGATAGAGCACCGGCCCTGGAGTCAGGGGGACCTGAATTCAAATCTGGCTTCAGACACTTAATAATTACCTGGCTGTGTGGCCTTGGGCAAGTCACTTAACCCCATTGCCTTGCAAAAACCTAAAAAACAACCATATACAGTGCTAGTTGCAGAATGTAGCATTTGACTGTACTATTGATTGGCAGTTGGATGTCAGAGCTTAGGATAGAACCAGGACAATCTGGGGAAGGATGGAGTTATAACAAGGAACAGAGGAGGTCAAGTCAAAGGAAGCACAATTCCTTTTATTTGTTTATTTATTTTTTAAATTTTAACTCAAGTCCTCCTGACTTCAGGGCCAGTGCTCTATCCACTGTGCCACCTAGCTGTCCCTCAGAATTTCTTTTAAAGATGAATACTGTGGCACAATAGAATGGACTAGAATAGAATACTAAGAGTATTGTCAGTGTTTAGACTAGGACTTGGAATTAGGAAGACTTGAGTTTGAGTATGGTTTCAGACACATACTAGCTGTACGACCCATGGCAAGTCATTTGACCTGTCTGCCTCAGTTTCCTCATCTATAAAATTAGACTAACAGTAGGCTACACCTCACAAGGTTGTTGTGAACAATGAGATAATATTTGTTAAGGCTTTGTAAACTTTAAAGTGTTGTATAAATTCTAGCTATCGAATCCTCATTTTCGTTATTGTGATGTTGCTTTTATTGTTGCTATTTCTCTGTCACTGAAATTATTCAGGTAGAGGTTAGATGACCACCTGTCAGGGAAAGATATAAAATAGAGGTTCTTCCAGATAATGCCCACCCTTCTCCTTTGACAATTTGTGAAGTGAATATTCATTTAACAGATGAGAAAACTGAGGCAGATAGAGGTTAAGTGACTTGGTCAAGGCCACACAGCTAGTATCTAAAGTTAGATTCAAATTCAGATCCTCCTGATTCCATATCTCATTTTCTTAATACCATATCACCTAGCCACAATTTCCCCCCAAGAATAATGTTTTTTAAATACATAAAATATATGGGATTACAAAGGGAACTGATTACATTGAAATACTTATTAAAATATTATTTCCCAGATTCCAGGTAAAGAACTCCTTCAAGGGAAATCTTGAATGCGGGTGAGAAATTCCTTCAAAATTTTACGATTCTATGTTCTATTGGTTCTACAGAAGGAGGCAGAAAGTTATCAGTTCCAGCCCCTCTAATTTTCCTGACTCCAACTCCAATGACACCTTCCTGCATCTTAAGGGGAATGGTTTGCGGGGTTTGAGCAAAGTAAACCAGAGCCGGGAAGCCATGTGGACCAGTGAGTTTGAGACAAGGTAAGTCAAGCTGTGAAAGTTGCTCTTTAATAATTTGTCTTGAGTTCCAAGGGAGACCACCAGGAGGCAGTTTCACAGATGATTTCATTGGGTTAGGAATTCAAGATGGCTTGGGACTGGTAAATGGATGGGAATTGAGACTGCCCTTGAAAGACATTACCATGGTCCTGGCATGAGTTCACTGCAGTCTGAGAAAGGATTTATGACTAGTGGGGGAGGCAGCTGACAGAGGTTAGGCTTGGTGAGTTTATTGGTATTTTTACAACCCGTAGAATTGCACCATAAACTGTTGTCAGAGGGAGAAGGAAGGGAAGAAATTGCTTTTAATTTCCATTTTAATGTGTTTTGGTTTGGACCTGTGATTTCATCAATATAGGAAACTGTCTATAAAGAAACTCCTTCCAGTGAGGTGGTCTTGTAATTTATGGTATTGGAGAGTTGTCTTGGGACCCTGAGTAGTCAAGAGCCTTGCCCATACTAACTACATAGCCATACTAAGGGAGGCTGAAAATCCATGTGTAGTGGTACTCAAGAGAGCCTTCAGGAGGCATCTCATGGCTGAATTGGGTTACCTTAACCATTTTACCATTCTGCCTTTCTTCCACTTCAGAGTTTTAAAAATAATTTGTCTTCACAGAATACAAGCATACCATTGTCTGAATAAGCCACAGAGATGAGGCAGTACTTCCTCAGTCATTTTTTTTAGGTTTTTGAAGGCAAACGGGGTTAAGTGGCTTGCCCAAGGCTACATAGCTAGGTAATAATTAAGTGTCTGAGGTCGGACTTGAACTCAGGTACTCCTGACTCCAGGGCCAGTGCTCTATCCACTGCGCCACCTAGCTGCCCCAAACATTTTCTTAATAATTGATGTTTATATAGTGTTTTAAGGTTTTTTAAAAAAAGCATTTTGCATATATTATCTAATTTGAGCCTCATAAGAAACCTAAAGGTTAAGTACTATAGCTGTTATTATACCTATTTAATGGATGAAGAAACTGAGGCTGAAAAAGCTGAAGAGACTTGTCCATAGTCATACAGTTAGTAAATGACTGACAGGGGATTCGAACTTAAATCTTTTTTGACTCCACATTCACTTCTTTACGCTTACAGATGAGGGGGAAAAGACACTTGGACAGAGAAAGTGAATTACTCAGTGTCACGTGTGCAGGTAGTGGCAAGGTGATGGCTAGAACTTGCTTCTGTATCCTCTACAAAATAAAATAACCTCTAAGATCCCTTCCAGATCCCCTATCTTTTAAGTGACTCATATCTACTTTTTAAATGTTACTTTTCTTGGTAAAAAATAATTGATTATAGCATGTATCAGAGAGACATGATTTATTATTAAATATCAGTTATAGCCATAGTATCACTGAGTTAATAGTTTCTTTGCTATGTGTATCCACTTTCTATTTTTTTTAAAAGCCCTAGGAAAGAAGGAATACTGGATTTGGAATATGACAAAGCCCTGAGTTCAAATCCCAAATCTGATATTTCCTTACTTGTGTGGTGTTGGGTGAGTTTCTTACTCTTTCTGGGCCTCAATTCCCTCATCTGTCAAATGAAGAACCTAGAGAACTTCTAAGATCACTTTCTATTCTAAATCGATGATCCTAAAATGTTGGGCATGTTTGCTTAACAATGAATCAAGCCAGACCTTTTAAGGCATAAATTCTTCAGTGGAACCTTATCCTCAAAAAAAATCTCTTAGATTATGTTGCATGAGAACAGGTCAAGGAGAATCAGCCAGAGGGTTATCTCCTTTTGGATATCCTGATAAAAACATTCATGACCGCAAGCATTTTTTCCATGGAAAAAATGTGATTAATTCAAGTGAGAGAATGAATTATTAAGAGAAATGAGCAGTTGGCCCTAAGAACTATTTGAAGGAACAAAGAACAACAGTATAATGTAATGGAAAGAACTTTAGTCTGGCAGTTGGAGTCATGCTTTGAATCTCCCACTCTGTTGTTAACTTGCTATGTCACATTAGGCCAGTCCCATCCTTTCTATTAGGATTCATTTATAAAAATGAAAGAGTTAGACTCCATGATCATTATGGTCATTTCCTGTTCAAAATCTGTGCTTTCTGATATTATTTGGTCTAACTTTCTATGGTTCTATAAAATGGTGAGACTTGGTAAAGCTTCTGAGATCTACAAAGAATTGTTCTATTTAGGAGCAATGGAAAAAGGACTGGAATCAGGAGACCTGAGTTCTGTGCAAATGAGAACTTTAGACAAGTTGCTTTCTCCTCTTTGGCCTCTGTTTTTCCCTTTGAAAAATGAGAAGGTTGGACTAGATGTCCTCCATGGTCACTTTTGGTACTTAATCTGTTTCTATAACCAATATCTTCTCACTTCAATTTATAAGGGGAAAGATGTCTTATAACTGGATTCCCTGTTCTAAACAAATGGAGGACTTAAGAGTCCCTGGATCCCATTATGGAAGAGGAAGGACTGGTTAAGAAGTGAGACATTATTCCATCCCTTCATCCTAAAACGCTCAAAAACAAAGCCTTGGTACATTTCCTCACCTCACCACATCCACAGATGCTGCCCCCGATTTGAAGAAATCAGTAGAACTTTCCACCTCAGCAACATTGGGCAAAATCCTCTGCCAAGCTTCCTGAAAAGGAAAGCCAGATAAGCATACAGCTAAATATACAGGTTATAGGGAAGCCTGGGTATCCAACTGTTCATGTAGCTCACATATACATGTGGGCTTCAGAGCACAGGGAGAAGTAAAGAAATTGGTTGGACTGGCACTGAGAGATGGAGTTAGGAAATGGGAAGAAATGAAGATAAGCTTGTTCCAATGGATGCCTTCCCTTCAAGCTCTGGCACAAACATCTGCCTTTGTCTATTAGTCTTAGTCTACTTTCTTCTGATTCTTGAGTCTCCACACTTATCCCCCCTTTCAACTGCTTCCCTTTCTAAAGTTGGGTCAACCTCTTCACTATTTACCCACCCTAATGACATGAGAGGGAAATTCCTACTTCTGTAGGAATAGAAGTCAGCCCTGTTTTTCAGCTCCCTGGGCTCTTGGTCCATGCCTTCATCACTGTGCCATGCTGCTCCTCCTATCTAAGCTAAAGGGTTTGGTGTTAGGGCTGCTTGAGGCCATAACAATAAACCTTAGAGTGAACCTGGGTACTCATGCTAAGAGACAAACAGAAAAAAAGGAACTAGGTTGAAGGGAATAATTAAAGGCATTTCTTTTCTTCCTTTTTTTAAGGTTTTTGCAAGGCAAATGGGGTTAAATGACTTGCCCAAGGCCACACAGCTAGGTAATTATTAAGTGTCTGAGACTGGATTTGAACTCAGGTACTTGTGACTCCAGGGCCGGTGCTTTATCCACTATGCCACCTAGCAGCCCCATTTCTTTTCTTCTTCTTGAGTCATTTCATTGTTTCTGACTCTTTGTAACCCCATATGGAGTTTTCTTGGCAGAGATACTACAGTGGTTTGCCATTTCCTTTTCCAGCTCATTTTACAGATGAAGAAATGGAGGCAAACAGGGTGAAGCGATTGGCCCAGGATCACACAGCTAAGTGTCTGAGGTCAGATTTGAATTCAGGAAGATGAGTCCTCCTGATTTCAGGCCTGGCATTCTATCTACTATACCACCTTTTTTTTTTTTTTTTTTTTTTAGTGCTACTGCAATTACCCTTAACTCAAGACCTCTTCTCCCCTCTTTTAGACTACTACAGTACTTTTGACCGATTTTCTACCCCAATTTTGTCCTCCAATTCTGCCCCACCCCTCAAAGTTATCTTCCAAGGATATCACAGTAATCATATCATTCTTTTACTTAAAAATGTTTAGTAATTCCCCATTCTCCACTTAATACAGACTGGGCTCTTCCTCCTAGCATGCAAGGACCTAGACAATTGGTTCCAAACCACTTGCTTAGCCTCATCTTTTGCTATTTCTCCATATTATTTTTTTCCATTCAGAAGAAATTTCTTCATCTCCCATTCTCATTGTTCCCTTTTGCTCTGTGCTTTTATCATGATGTCTCCCATATTTGGAATAGATTACTCCCTTTTTTTCCCACCCCTACACATCTGTTGGAGTTCCTTCCTTGCCTCAAGGCCTAACTCAGACACCACTTCCTTTATGGAACCTTCCTTGACCACCCCCATCATTAACTTTACCTGAAAGTGATTTTATATTTTTATATTTCCCATATGACTTGGACATTTGAACCATCTCAAATTCCCATCCATCATAAGTTTTGCTTATTTATTATCCACCACAATGATCATTTTCCATGATTTCTCATTATTTATTCCTAATATATTGTGTCATTAGATTGTGAGCTTCCTGAGGGCAGGCAATGTACCATTTAACACCATGGCATTCCCAGAATCTACCCCAGAGCTTTGAATAGTAGGTTCTTGATTACAATTTACTGAATTTTATTGAAAGGGGGCTCCCATAGTCTGGGAGTAAAGAGGCAGAGAGAAGCATTCAAATAAACAGAAATTCTCTTCTCACCCGAATGGCCTCTGCAGTGACCTGCTCCTCTTCAGTCAGCTCCAAAGTGGTACTGTCTGCTGATTTGAAGAATTGAGAGGCTGGGATCATTTTGCCATCTTCTAGTTGTATGTTTTTCACAACCAGCTGCAAAGGGAACAATTCTGGCATTTATTTCTCTTCGATTTTAACTTGAATCACTTGGTTCTTAATTGCCATTCCTCATCTGATATCTATATATCCATCTCTCTCTCTCTCTATCATCTATCTATCTATCTATCTATCTATCTATCTATCTATCTATCTATCTATCTATTGATCTATCTATCTATCATCTATATCTATTTATCTATATCCATATCTCTCTATCTATATCCATATCTCTCTCTCTCTCTCTCTCTCTCTCTCTCTCTCTCTATCTATCTATCTATCTATCTATCTATCTATCTATCTAAAGGGCTCAAAAAACAAAGCCTTGGTACATTTCCTCACCTCTCCACATCCACAGATGCTGCCCCCGATTTGAAGAAATCAGTAGAACTTTCCACCTCGGCAACATTGGGTAAAATCTTATCTATCTGTCTATCTATCTATCTATCTATCTATCTATCTATCTATCTATCTAGATATATACTGGTATATTTTCCTCCTGTCTTCTCCTCCTTATCTCCCATCACTTAGTCATCTTCTTGCACTATTTCCTACTTCACTCTAATTAATCAACTAATCAATAAAGATCTATTATGACAGGCCTGATGAAGAGGTGGTTCTCCTTATCCATACCAACCCTTCTTCATGCACCCTTGACCCTTCCCTCCTTATCTTCTCTAGCAAATTGCCCCATTATCATTTCCACCAGTTTTCTTTGCTTCAATTTTTTTTTCTACTGACTCCTTACTTGCTATCTATAGACATGCCCATGTTTTCCCCTCCCCATTTTTAAAGCATTTTCACTTGATTATACAATCTCTGTCAGCTATCATTCTCTCACCTTCTTCTTCATAGATCAACTCTTGGAGAATGCTATCAACCCAAGGTATCTACTTCTCTTACTTTCTGATAAACCTTCTATAGTCTGGTTTCAGATCTTAACATTCAATTGAAACCCTACAAACGCTCTCCAAAGTTATCCCTAAAGCTCTTAATTTCCATATGTAATGACATCTTAAGCTTCATCTTTCATGATTTCTCTGTAGCATTGGGCACTGTTGATCACCTCTTCCTAGACATCCTTTCCTTTCTAGGTTTTCATGACATAGCTCTGCCATGGTTCTTATCCTGTGTATCTGAGGAATCTTTCTCAGGTATCTTTACTAGTTTTTCTCTCCATGACAGACCCACTAACTGTTTATTTCATCCAAGTCTCAGGGGAACCTTGTCCTGGGACCTCTTGTTTTTTGACCTATGCTATCTCTTTTTTTTTGTTTTGTTTTGTTTTTAGGTTTTTGTGAGGCAATGGGGTTAAGTGGCTTGCCCAAGGCCACAAAGCTTGGTAATTATTAAGTATCTGAGGTCAGATCTGAACTCAGGTACTCCTGACTGCAGAGCCCGTGCTCTATCCACTGTGCTACCTAGCCACTCCCATGCCTATACTATCTCTTCAACTTCCATTGGTTTATAATATCATCTTGGACAGTTCCTGAAAAATAGCCCTGGGCTGCATTCTACAGAAATGGAGGGACTTGTGACTTCTGATTAGCTAAGAATGCTGAGTGTAACACTGAGTAACTTCTCTAAACCTTAGATAGTTAAAGAAAATCTGAGAGAGTCTCTAAGGAGAGAATGAGAGGTGAGATGTCAATGGTATGCTGGATACCTTAGAGCCATGGACATGTATGAGAAGCTAACCTCATCATTTCTTTCTCTATATCTGCCTTGTGAGTTCAATTATCATCTCTATGCATATTATTTCCAGGTCTAAATGATACAACACTAGTCTCTCTTCTGAGCTACTACCTTTTGGACATCTCAAACTCAACATACCCTAAAGAGAACTCCTAATCTATCTTCTCCTACTCTAAACCTTTCCTTTTTTCTGAACTTCTCCATTACTTTCAAGTGCGTTACCATCCTCTGAGTTGTACATGCTTGCAATCTTGGAGTCATCCTTGATTCTTTATTTTCATTTACCTAACTACACATTTCAACAGGTCCCAAATCTTGCTATTTCTACCTTCTTTACATCTCTGATTTATATCATTTTCTTTTCATTCACACCTCTTATCATTGTAGTTCAAGTCTTCATAACACTTGTCTAGGCTTTTATGATAGCTTTCTAATTAGTTTTCTTAGCAGATTTAAACACAGACTTCTGACTCTAGGAATTCTTTCCTCTACCCTGATCTCTCTCTCTCCTCTACCCTGATCTCTCTCTCCTTCCCCTGGACTCCCACTCTTATGTAATAAAAGACTGGATACATTGAGTGTCCAGTACAGATCTGTGGATGTCCTTGAGCAAATTCACAAGCATATATGTATGAAAGCAAATCCTGGACCAAAGGAAGAAAGCATTGAATAATGCTACTCACCATCTTGCCATCATTTCCAAAGAGGACAAGTCCCACTTTGGTGACAACACCCGGCCGACTTGCTCCTGGGATATCCAGTGTGTCTCCCTCTGGTACAAGGCCATTGTCATTAAGGGTTGATCCAAAAAACGTCAGCTTCTAGTGGGGAGAATGGAGAGTGTGACCAATCATTTGAAGTTCTGAGAGATTCTGAAACAACTGCCAAAGGGCTTATGCAAAATGTCAGCCAGAAGTGGTCCTGTGAGGTAGAAAGAGTTTTGGCCTGGACGTTTAAGTCCCAGCTCTGCCATTGACTGATTGTACTACTCTGAATACTGAGATTGCTTAACCCTGAGATTCAGTTTCCACATAGTAAAAAAGAGATGATTAAAAATGATAATCCTCTCATGTAAGTAGTGTTTTATAGTTTAGAAAGCAATTTTTTTTTGTTTTTGCAAGGCAATGGGGTTAAGTGATTTGCCCAAGGTCACATAGCTAAGTAAGAAAGTCTGAGGCCAGATTTGAACTCAAGTCCTCCTGACTCCAGGGCCAGTGCTCTATCCACTGTGCCACTTAGCTGCTCCCAAAGAACTTTTCTTATGACAGCCTATGAAGCAGGAAATGTATTTATTATTATATTAGTAGAATATAAATTCCTTGAAGTCAGGGAACTGTGTCATTTTTATATTCAACCCCCCAAGAATAATAGGTAGTAATAGATACTTATTGATTATTATCTCCATTTTATAGATGAGGAAACTGAAGCTTGGTGAGTCAAAGTGAGTTGTCTAGGGTCACAAAACGGTCCAATTTTGGAGCTGGAATTTGGACCCAAGTGACCTGGAGCTCTCTCCAGGTACCATGAATCTTAACTTATGAGAATTTAATGAGACTGAATTCCTATTGCATTCTACTTGGCTAGACTGGTGACTGGAACCTGGCATTAACCCGCACTGGCCCTACTTAATGACGGACTGCAACAGCCATGGCTTCCAGACTAGACTTGATTGGGATTGATCATTCCAAATGACTTCCCTTCACATCAGGATCTGTCCTATTGGACCCTAGACCTGTTTCTACCAGTCAATTGCCCTGCCTCCCTCAATACCCCCTTCTTGCTCTTTTTTATTGTCTGAACCTTACAACTCTTATTAGATTTACTCTTGTCTAGCTGACTCCTGACCCTTGTTCTCTGTTCCTGTATGGGACCCACCTCCTTTCTCAACTCATTGCTAGCCATGCCTTTCTAGATTAGAAAGAGATAAGAAAACAGGTTCTCTACCCCCCAGTATACCTACCTGTCCATTAACCTCAGTCCAGGCCCCAGGAACCTTGTCATTCCCTCGAATCCAGTTGTGGATGGCTTCTGCTGGCTGGTCCCAGTTGATCTGTAGAGATCATGGTAGTGACAATTCACATTTGGATGAATTTGAAGGAAATGCTACTACTATGAGACAGGTTGTACAAGATTTATTATCTCCATTTTTGATAATGAGGAAACAGGTTTAGGAAAATAAAACTACTAGTTACTCTCAACTAATTATGTGTCAGAATTCTGCCTCCTTAATCCAATGTTTTCCCCACTGTTTGACAACATTTTCTTTAGCACTCTGGATACTTGGCTAATCTTTAATCATCCCAGTGGCTCCTGAGCAAAACCAAAGGTCAAAATTCCAAGGAATTAGAGGATTAAATATTTGGAGCTGCAAAGAATCTTAGATGCCACTCAGTCCAACACTTTCATTTTATAGATGAGGAAACTGAGACATAGAAAAACTTGAGTACAAGGCCCAACTCCTGACTCTCTGGACTTTCTCTACCATGACCATAAGTATGAACCTTCTCATGCTGTCCCCAGCTTTGAAATTTTCAGCTTTCTTATGTTTAATCTTTTCCCATTTGAAATAAGTTACTTGAAAACAAGGATTGTCTTTTTGCTAGAATTTGTATTCTCAGTCCTTAGCACAGAGACGGTTACATATTAAACCTTAATAAATGCTTGTTGACTTGTTGGTCTCAGTTAGCAAGTGCTAACTGGATTTGCAATTGAGTCCTCCTGATTTCTGGAAGTCCAGAACTCTGTCTAATGTACCACAAAGCTGTTTCTAACAGGGTTGAGATATCTCCACTCTCCACTTCCTATCTCACCATTAGATGCTAACCATAGACATAAGGATATGACAAACTGAAGGCAGTAAATGAATGGTTATCCTTCTATAGCTCCAATTCTTGCAATGCTCTTTGGTTGGAAGACTGAACCAGAAATTCTAGTACCACACTCACAATGCAACCTTGGTCAAGTCATATCAATTCTCATCTCTCCGGGCCTCAATTCTTTCTTATGTCAGATGGGTACCATAGCCACCTTGTTTTACTTATTGGACTAGTATGAGAGTCAAATGAGATAATGTAGAGGGAAAAAGTGCTGGGTATTTCCTTGCCATTGAATGACTTAGGAGAACTATATCTGTCATGGAAGACATATAAACCAAGGGCTTTGAGAAGTACAACATGAGCTTGAGGCAGGATTGGGAGCTAGTGATGTCTGACAGCTTAGAATGACTTGAATAATGACATGTCATTGCTCAAGAGAATTAATTGGGATATAATGAGGCCACCATGCCAGTTCCTGAACTACTCCAGTATACTCTTGGATAGAATACACCCCTTCCAGGTGTCAGAAGATGAAAGGATGTCAAAATTTGTGGTCACTGGAGCTGAACCAGGAGTCTAAGCCAGAAATTCTCCTAAAGCACATTAGGAGCTCACCCTCCTCTGAGAGTTAGCAGAGTATATGGGGAAGAATGTTGGATTTGGGATCAGGAGACTTGGGTTCAAATCTAATCTCTGATAGCATTTGCTTATGTTCTCTTCTTTTGTAAAGGCTTCATTATTTTCATCAATAAAAGGTAATAATAAAACACATACTATATGATCCCAGTGTTAATGCTTTCCCCTTGAGATTACTTTCCATTTATACTGTATATATTTTGTATGTATAATTAATTTGTATATTGTCTCCCCCAGAAGAATGTGACTTTCTTGAGGGTAGTGATTGTATTTTTGGCCTTTATTTATATACCTAAGCCCTTAGCAGAATTGTCTAGCATATAGTGGGTATTCAATAAATACTTATTCATAAAATTGACTATTCACAGGGTTGCTGTGAAAATTAAATGATATAATATACTTTAATAATAGTGCATGGCTACAAAAGTGTTGGTTAACTCCCTCATTTCATAAATGAGGAAGGTGAGACTCAGGGAGCTCAGATGACTTGCCTCTGCTCACATAGATGTGTCAGAGCTGACAGTTCTTCTGAATTCAATATTCTTTCTAGTATGCCAGACTGCCTCATCTGTAAGAAGATGAGAAATGGCCTGGGTTCAATACAAATCTATTATCACTACTAAAAAGACACAACACTTGCTGTGCTTTGTGGTGCTTGGCTACTGATGTTAACAGAACATTACCTGTACACACAAAGAACTTTAATTGGAGAATGCAAAACAAACAGATTTCTACACCTCAAGGCTTCCCTGTTTTTCCCTTTTCCCCACCTTGAAGAAAAGAAAAAGAAGGCATTTTTTGGATTTGTATTACTCAGCCTTCCCTTTCTCTGGAAGAATTTTTATCTCTGTGGATAGTGATTATCAACAGAAAAAAAAGGAAACTCAAAAGAGGGATAGGTTCTCCCACCTTGGTGTGGAGAAAAATGAATTCTGTTCTGAACCAGCTAAATTTGAGTCATGTTTGTTGACTGATCCTTTGACCCTTACCTTGGCATTTTCCTTCTTCTGTATCCCTTCATAAGTTGCTCCCTCTTCAGGCTGAGGTATTTTGGGAGCTTTCCCCTCAGTGATTAGTCTTACTGCCTCCACCTGAGAAGAAATAAGCAAGGCCACAATGACTTTTTCATGACAGTAATACATTTGTGAGTAGGAGAGGTGCCTCATAGGTTTCCCATGGGCATATGCCTTCCCTTTGGGAGGCTCAGCTCTATCATAAGCACTGGCAGTCCTTCATGGTATACCCAAAGTTCCTGGCAATGCTACCATATTCATGTGGCCCAATAGGACTCTGCTCTTAGTGCCAGGGATATATGTGGTTCTAGGGCGGGTTGGTAATCACAGGTCATCAAGCAAACAACAGTTTAGAAATATAAAATCTCTAGGTTAGAAGGGCTCTTGGAGGTCTTCAAAGTCAAATTCCAATCCACTGCTCCTTCCTTTACAAGTGGCTGTCCAGCTTCTTTTCTGGAAGACTTCCAGTGAAAAGGAGTTCACTACCATCCATGGCAGCTCTATTGCATCTTTGACCAGCTCTGATTGTCAGAAAGTTGATTTTTATGCTGAGCTCAAATATATTAGTTGATGTCCTCTCTAGTTCTAAATATATCATCCTATGATGAAAGCTCCCTCATTTTAGTGGTGTCAAAAGAAACCCAGAATGTTTACGTGATTTGCTAAAGATTACAAAACTGAGATTTGAACTCAGCTCCTCTGAGATCAACACTCTTTCCACTGTACCATGCTTCCAATAAACATGACTAAGAAGTAAAAATGATACCATTACTAGAATAGCTCTAAATGTTTTATCAAGAATAACCCAGGATTCGTTCGCCCTGAACCGATCCGCCACAGCATCTGAGGTGGTGGGCGTGGGGTGAGGGGGTGGGAAGTGGCGCTGGCGCTGGCCGCGAAGCACGAGACCATGGAACCAAAGTGGTGGCTGTTTATGGTTTTGCTGCTTCTTGGAACAGTGATTCAGGCACATGAGGGACATGATGATGAAGATGAAGAAGATGATGATGATGATGTGATTGATGTAGAAGAAGACCTGGAAGATGGTATTGAGGAAATAGAAAACTCAAAACCTGGAGAACGTGCCACTCTTCCACCTCCATCACCAAAGGTTACCTACAAAGCCCCAATTCCAACAGGGGAAATGTACTTTGTTGAGGCCTTCGACAAGGGAATGCTGGCCGGATGGGTTTTATCCAAAGCCAAGAAGGATGATACTGATGATGAGATTGCCAAATATGATGGTAAATGGGAAGTAGAAGAAATGAAGGAATCTAAACTTCCAGGAGATAAAGGGCTTGTGTTATTGTCATGAGCTAAACACCATGCCATATCTTCGAGGTTGAACAAGCCCTTTATATTTGCCTCTAAACCCCTCATCGTTCAGTATGAGGTGAATTTCCAGAATGGAATAGAGTGTGGTGGTGCCTATGTGAAATTGCTTTCAAGAACCCCGGAATTGAATCTGGATCAGTTCCATGACAAGACCCTTTACATGATTATGTGGTCCAGACAGATGTGGAGAGGACTATAAGCTGCATTTCATCTTCTGGCATAAAAATCCAAAGACAGGCATCTATGAGGAGAAACATGCTAAGAGACCAGACACGGATCTGAAGACCTATTTTACTGATAAAAAAAACACATCTGTGTACATCAGTCTTAAATCCAGATAATAGCTTTGAAATATTAGTTGACCAAATAGTTGTGAATAGTGGGAACCTGCTGAATGATATGACTCCTCCTGTGAACCCTCCCTGGGAAATTGAGGACCCAAATGACCAGAAGCCTGAGGACTAGGATGAGAGACCCAAGATACCAGATCCTGATGCTGTCAAACCAGATGATTGGGATGAGTCGGCTCCTGCTAAGATTCCAGATGAGGATGCTACAAAGCCTGACGGCTGGTTGGATGAAATACCTGAATATGTATCTGACCCAGATGCAGAGAAGCCAGAGGATTGGGATGAAGATATGGATGGAGAATGGGAAGCTCCTCAGATTGCCAACCCAAAATGTGAGTCAGCCCCTGGTTGTTGTGTTTGGCAAAGACCTACCATCGACAATCCCAATTATAAGGGCAAATGGAAAGCCCCTATGATCGACAATCCTAACTACCAGGGAATCTGAAAACCCAGGAAGATTCCAAATCCAGATTTCTTTGAAGATCTGGAGCCTTTCAAAATGACTCCTTTCAGTGCTGTGGGCCTGGAACTGTGGTCCATGACTTCAGATATCTTTTTTGACAACTTTATTGTTTGCACTGATAGAGTTGTTGCAGACAATTGGGCCAATGATGGTTGGGGTCTGAAGAAAGCTGCTGATGGGGCTGCTGAGCCTGGTGTCATGGGGCAAATGCTTGAAGCAGCTGAGGAACATCCATGGCTTTGGGTGGTCTATATCCTTACTGTGGCTTTGCCATTATTCCTTGTGATCCTCTTCTGCTGTTCTGGAAAGAAACAAGCCAGTGCTGCAGAGTATAAGAAGACTGATGCTCCTCAACCAGATGTGAAGGAAGAGGAGGAGGAGGAGAAAGAGGAGGAAAAGGAAAAGAGAGATGAAGAAGAAACTGAAGAGAAAATGGAAGAGAAGCAAAAAAGTGATGCTGAAGAGGATGCAGGTACTGTTAGTCAAGAGGATGAAGATAGAAAACCTAAAGCAGAGGAAGATGAAATTTTGAACAGATCACCCAGAAACAGAAAGCCACGAAGAGATTGAAAGAATTTAAGAACTTGATCTGTGATTCCCTTTTACCCCCTACCCTCGATGTGATCCTAGGAGAGGACCTGGGATACACCTTATATGTTGAAACCCAGAAAAACCTCAAGACTTCACTATCAACAGATTCCAGTCAAATACTATCCAATGAAATTTTGAGCATCTAGCAGTAATTAATCGCAATTGTGATAGAAAGAACACCATTCCTATAGAAAGAAAGCATTTAATGTATGGGCTATGGATTCTGGATGTAACATGAAGCAACTAAAAAAAAAAAGAATAACCCAGGATTCATGGAGATTTAGGAAAAGTCACAGGAGACCAGACCAATTGTCTATCCCACCGCACACCTTGCTGTCACTGTTGGTGGCCACCAAGTCAGAGGCCTAACTGGAATGGGATCACTATGGAACGTAATGTCCACCTTGCAGAACAGAGTGGATTATTTTCACTCAGGACGAATTGTGTTTCAGGAAGTTGCTGACCTTAGTAATCACCATCTCATGACTGAACAGAATTGTAGCATATGAATACAATGGAATATTCTTGCATTATAAGCAATTGTAAGCATTTGATATGATGAATCTAGAGAAATGTGGGAATGATTATATGAACTGGTATAGAATGAAAGAGATCTTGGAAAATAATATATAAGCTACAATAAAGCAAGCATAAAGAACACTAAATAAAGCCCAGAACTGTATGACTGTAATGACTAATGTCCCTGGAGGCAAAATGATGAAATGCTCCTCCCTGTTTTCCTTAGAGAGATGGGAGAGGGTGTAATTGGTCTAGGAAGAGACATACATGATCAGACAGGGTACATGATGTCTCTTGATTTCGTTTTTCTCTCTTAGAAGATTGGATGGGAAGTTGGATATGTATCTAGAAAATGATTGTTTTATTTTTTAAAAGCATCATTAAAACTAATTTTTTTTAAAAGAAAAGACATTACCATTCCATTGACCCCTTCAGGGAAGAGGAAACGATTGTAGAGTGAGCTCACGGTGTCATCAGGTAGAACCTCACACTCCTTCTGGAGAAGGATGTCTCCTGTGTCCAAGCCATCATCTGCCCAAAAGACAGTAAAGCCTCCTTTCTGATCCCCGTGGATCAGGGTCCTGGGGACAGGAAGGGCAAGAGCATATTTTCAGTTTTACAAAACACATTTTAAATACAACCCTGACAAGTTTGACAAATGTTATTACCCTGATTTTAGAGATAAGGAAACTGCATCTAGAAGGGAGGTAAGCAGGTTTCTAAGAGGAATGGAGAATGTGTCATCCTTACAAAGAGGACTAAAAGGATTAGGGACAAGTTAAACTGTAGAAGAGAAGAATGGGGGGAAAATGGCAACTCTCATTAGGTTTTTGAAGAGTGATCACGGAGAAAAAAAGACTACATTTATTCTGCTTGGCCCCAGAAATTGAAACTGGGAGCAAAGAGTCCGTAATACCCTTGTAAGTTCTCCCTAGACTTTTGTTGATTGACTGATAGGTGGAAGCTGCATAGAGGCAGATGATTTAAGATAGGTGGGCATGGATGGGTTGCGACCTGTGTCACTGGTGGGAATAACCACATTGAGGAGACTCTAGATTCATTAAAGATCCTGCCAAATGGAGCTACCCCAAAGTGGAATGGTCCACTTCAGAAAGCAGCGAGTTTCTACTCAAAGTTCTCAAGTGGAAGCTGGCATTTGTCAATTTAATGATAGAAAAGATTTGTGATCCAGTGCAAATTAGACCAGAGATCTCTGAAGTCACTGCCAGCTCTGAGACTCTTCAATTCTCTGAGAGGTATCCTTTCAAGTTAGTAAGTGGCAGGGCTGAGATTTGAACCCAGGCCTTCTCAGTTCCAATTTACTGCTTCTTCCACTTTATCACACTGGCTCCAATGTTGTTCTCTTGCTGTTGACTGTATCTTCAGCAAGTCAAAATACAAAACAATTGTTTACCAAGTACCCAGTATTTAGGTTCTAGAGGAGACACAGAGTGTAAATATGCTATTGTCTCTGGAACTTATAATCAAGTAGGGAATAATATACACACACACAAATTTATCTACATTGATCTATCTCTGCTTCCCTTCCCTCCCTTCCCTCCCTGCCTCCCACCCTTCCCTCCTTCTTTGTCTCTCTTCCTCTCTCCTCTTTCTTTCCTGCTCTTCTCTTTCTCTTTCTCTCTCTTTCCCACTTTCTCTCTCCTGTTCATTCTGTCTCTCTCTCTCCTTGTTTTCCCCTTCCTCTCTCCTACTTGCTTTCTCCTGCTCTTTTTCACTTCCTCTCTTCCTCAGTCACTCTCTCCTGCTCCTTCTCTCTCTGGCTCTCTGTCCATCTGTCTGTTTTTCCCCAAATGAATGAAATACATGGTGTCTTAGAGAAGTATAAGACCAAGAGCTAAGCAGGTTCTAAGGGGCAGACTGCTCCTGATTGGAGGGAGTCAGGGAAATCTTGCAACAGAGGACAGCAGAGTTGACTTAAAAGGATGGGTGTGATGGGGCAGCTAGGTGGCATAATGGATAGAGCACCGGCCCTGGAATCAGGAGTACCCGAGTTCAAATCTGGCCTCAGACACTTAATAATTACCTAGCTATGTGGCCTTGGGCAAGTCACTTAACCCCATTGCCTTGCAAAAACTAAAAAAACAAAGAAAAGGATGGGTGAGAGCCCCAGGGGGTGAAGAGGAAGATGCAGAGCATTCCAGGGATAGGCAGTAGCATGATCAAAGGCCCTGAGGTGAAAAAGTAAGTGGCATCTTTGCAGGCCAGAACAGAGCAGACACCTCCAGGCCCTTGCTCCTTTCTCCCAGGAATGTGTGGAAGGGACTAATAAAAGATAAAAGTGGATAAGAAGGAAGCATCCAGTTGTGGATTGAACACCAAGCTGAAGAGTTTGAACTTTTCATGGTAAGGAGCATTTTATTTTTTAGAAGAGGAATGCTATATCTATGTTCTTGAATAACCCTCACCTGGGGAATTCATTTGTCCTCTGGCTTCTGCAGACCAGAAACAACTCTTTTTCCTTTTTTCCTTCATCCTATTTTCTGCAGAAAGGGAGCCCATATATGTCAGAGAACGGCCAGCTCCTTGCAGTAGCCTTGAAATGGGATTACCCAGAGAGGGTACAATTCCTCTCATTTTGAAGGTGATCCATACAAGAAGGTAAGTACTAGTCAAAGAATGCCCCAGGGGGCATATGCTTCAGGATGTGCTCCTTTGAGGGTCAGAGGAGTTCCCCAATTGACCTCTTCCTCTTCAGACTTTAGGCTTCTCTTTCTACTATTCCCCCAAGACATGTCTCCTCAAAGCATCTACCTACATTCCTAACTCCAGAAAATTTGATGAAACAGGTGATGTTTTCGATCTAGCCTTTCCCAGTCATGAGCAAGTGCCAAATGCTCACAACCTTGTCTACTGCTATGTCAGCAACGTGACATTTGACATGACACCTCCCTTCTCGGGGTCTCCGTTTCAATATCTGTAAAATGAGGATAATAACCACCACCTTACCTTCCTTACAAGACCTCAGTTAGGATGGAATGTAATCATGGATGAGAAAGGTTTTGCATGGGACAGCTAGGTAGAGCAGTGGATAGAGCACCAGCCCTGAAATCAGAAGGACCTGAGTTTAAAGCCGGTCTCAAACACTTAATAATTACCTACTTGTGTGACCTTGAGCAAGTCATTTAATCCTACTGTCTTAAAAACCCTCCCCCCCCCCCCCCGCCACAAAGAGAAAGATTTTGCAAATGATGAAGGATAAAAATGCATTGCCTGGTGCTCTAGATGAAAATACTGCAATACATTGATTCAAACTCAGGTTCTGCTGACTTCACACCTTTTTCCTCCAAAGAGTTCCTGTATTTTAAAAATAAGACCCTTAAGCCAAGGAACAGATCCCTAAAGAACAGTTTCCTTGTGCCTTATCTGACAAACTTAGGAAGAGTGGCAGTGACTGGTGTGTCTCATTCCATCTCTTTAATGGAGGTTGTAGAGTCAGATCTAGTTATGTGGGAGAGGTGTGGGCTGGCCTTTGGCCCCTACCCTGCCCCAATCCTCTTACCAATTGATGGCCGAAGCTCCACGATGTCGGGGCAGGAGTGATGGGTGGTAGATGATGGAGCCGTGCTCAGGTGCGTTGATGACCTCCATGGGGATGAACTGACTACAGAAGGGCAGGACATTCAACTGGGCCCCCAGAGAGTTGTATTGCTCTAATACCTCTGGCAGAGCCTTCCCTTTCACCCTCCATCGGGCAAATTTAAACACAGGTACATGGTCCTTCTCTGCCTCCTGGGCTGTGGGAGACACATGATGATTCAGTCATTTGATTTTCTTCCTTCCTCTTATTCTATTTTTCCTTTCTTCCATTCCCTCTCCTCTGAGGAAGTCTTTTGTTCCTCAGGACAGATGTAACCATCTCTGGACTAATTCAGCACATTGGCATGGGATACCAAACACAGATCCCCTCCATCACAAACAGATTTAAACTCCTTTTCTCATCTGATATGATATTTAGCCATAGACCCCATCCCTGCCTTTCCTTTAGTGTTTTTGGAATTATTCTACTTTAATTAATTAAATAATCCATCAGTTTTTCCTTTTATCATGAATTACCTGTCTAAGCTTACTGCTTGAGATCCCTTACTAAGGACACCCTCCATCCTATTGCTGGGGTAGCCACTTGTCTTCTGTATCTCAGCCTCTTTGTTGATGAATATTGATTTATTTAGACCTCCTCTCATTGCCTGCTGTTAAAGATTTTCCAGGTTAAAGTCCTGGATGGCCATAAAAGTTGTATTATGTAATTTTTGTATCTCTAATGTTTTCTTCCATTTGTATCTGATTTTTCTCTTACAACAAGTTTAATTTTGATCTATGTTTAGCATGGTTACAAATGTAAAACCTATATCAGATTGCTTCCTATTGGGGGAAAGAGGGGAGAAAATTTGTAAAACTCAAAACCTTGCCAAAAATTATTGGTTAAAAACTGCCATTGTATGTAATTGGAAAAATAAATAAAATGTTTATTAATTTAAAAAAATAGATTTTCCTGGTTGCCTCCTTTGCCCTGCTAGGTCTGTCAAGGCTCCCAGTCTTGGCTATAGCTGATCTGTCCAGTTTTCAGCTGAGGTTTGGTTCTGACATGATTCTGATCCCTAGTCTAGGCTATCTTTTGACCACCCTGAAAATACAACTCATTTCTAGTCAGCAAACTTTGGTTGAGAACCCACTGTGCTTGAGGTTCCAAGCCTGGCTTACCCAGTGGATCTGCTTTTCCATCCTTATCAGGAATAGTGAATACTCCTACAACCTGATGACCTTCCTCCCGGAGTCGGGAGTAGACTTGTTGGCCAAACAGGCTCTGACCGATGATGGCTATCCTCATGGTGGTGGATATGGACCTGGAAGGACAAAGCCAAAAAGTTAGGGTTAGGCAGTAATTGTAGATTGTATTTATTTTTAAATGTAACCAGACCCTTAAATCTGAATGATTCAACCAGTCAACCAAGACTTATAAGTATTTACTATATGGCAGTCACTGTGCTAAGTAAGTGTTGGGAATACACAGAATGGTTCTGCACTTAAGAAGCTCACATTTTAAAGGGAGAGATAACATGCAAACAACCACAAGCAAACAAGACACATATATGATTAATTGGAGTCTATTCCTGAGAGGTTTATTTGTTCATTTTGTTCTGAGAAAACAGATACTTCCCATTTGCTGTTATTTATATCCAATTCTTCAAGACCTCAGTTGAGGTTTTGTCAGCAAAGATGTTGGAGTAGTTTGTTAAATTTCCTTCTCCAGCTCATTTTACAGATGAGGAAACTGAGACAAATAGAGTTAAGTGACTTGTCCAGGGTCACAAAGCTAGTAAGTGTCTGAGGTTGAACTAAGGAAGAGGAGTCTTTCTGACTCCAGGCCTGGCACTCTATCCATTGTGATACCCTAGATACTTCTCAACCAACATCTAAACACGCAGAATGCATATTCCTTGACTAGGTAATTAAAAAAAAATTAAACCAAACTCCCTAATTGATTGATTGAGACCCATAGTACTTTCTACTTTCTTTTTTTTTAGGTTTTTTTTGCAAGGCAAATGGGGTTAAGTGGCTTGCTGTATTGGATGTGGATTTATTGCCTTAGCATACACTTCATTTGCATTGGGGTAATTGTGGGTATAGTTCCCTACTTTGTATCACTTGCTGTGATCCTCTGAATTCTTCATATTAGCCTCATGACTCAACAACATTCATATACCATAACTTGTTTAATCATTCTTCAATCATTAGGTATATTTTTACATCTAGATTTTTAGGAAGAAAGGAAACCAACATTTATTAAATGTCTAATATGTACTAGATAGATATTGAATGCCTTACAAATATTATCTCATTTTATTCTCAGGACAACCCTAGGAGATATATGCTATTATTTTCATCACCTTTTTTACAGATGAGGAAACAGAGGCAGACAGAGGTTAGTTAACTTGCCCAGCATTATACAACTACTAAGTTTCTGAGGTGAGATTTGAATTCAAGTGGACAACCTAGTTGCCTCTACCTTTTGGCTATTATAAACAGCATGACTATGACTATTTTTGTATGGGAAGATATTTTCTTGTTGTCAAGAAAGACTTAAGGGGTGTTAAATGATTTAAAGAGCATGAATGATTTAGCAATGTTTTTTATTAATTCCAAAATGATTTCTGAAGCAGTTGAACCAATAGACAACTCAATTAGCAGTGAAATAACATACTGGTCTCTTTTCACAGTACAATCCTGGCAACTGCCTTTAGGTTATCTCCCTCTGAAGGTTCTATGGGTTTCCCAAACTCAACATCACCAAAATGAAACCCATTCTGCTCAACTTTAACCAATTCAGTCTTTCAAACTGTCTTATTTTGGTTGAGGGTTACTACAACTATCCTTTCACTTACCCAGATTTCTCAGTTGGAATCTTGTGTCTACTTTCTTCACTTTCCCCCCAACCAGTTGCCAAGTCTTGCTGATTCCCCAACCACTCTGCTTCAGATTCTCCTTGTGTCCTGAACCATTGCAGTCATTTACTCATTGCTTTCCCTGCTTTCAATCTCTTTTTATCTTCCCCAGGGCTGCCAAGATAAGCATCCTAAAGCACAGGTCTGATCTTTTCATTGCCCTGCTCAAACCCCCCCCCCCCCATTACTTCTAGAAGCAAAATCAAACCCTCCTTCAACCGCCAGTCCACCTCTCCAGCCTTATTATATATCATACCCTATCACCTCCTCTTTGATTCAGTCAAACCCACATTTTGCTCTCCCCTCAATGCCATTGTCATATTGTCTTTATGGAAAGCCAGATTAACTCTTACTCAAGAATCTCTATCAATGACAGTCCTGTTGAGCATTTTGACCCCTCCCAGGGGATATATTAATAGAGGACAAAGTCCTGGATAGCCATCCAGGGCTATCTCCAGTCATCCTGATTCATATCTGGCTGCTGGACCCAGATGGCTCTGGAGGAGAAAGTGAGGCTGGTGACTTAGCACAGCACCTCCTCATTCAAATCAAATTCATGTACTTGTCATGGCTTCACCTCCCTTGATGTCATGATCTTCATTGAGAATGAAGGACAAACATCCTCAACAGGGGACAAGTATTAAATGAAAGGGGATTAAGTTAGAACTAAATTTCTTCTCAGTCTAACAATCTATAGTTCTATGAACCTGTTTCTGTCAAATATAATTCAAACCTAATGGAGTCGGGTAGAACGCTTTAAGGATGGGGACATTCCCAGTGTCCCTAGAGTCAAGAACTCTTCATCAAGAAATCTAAGGGCCAAATTCAGGCCCTCTGATAACTTGCTGTGAGATCTCATATAAGTCATTTTCTTGCTCTGGCTCTGGGTTACACTTTTACCATTGATAAGATGAGAGTAACAAGCAGATGCTTCCAGATGTCCTTCTCTGTATCAAGATGCCTTGTCCAAAGGTGAAGTTGATGAGCCCTGATAATTCTGCTTCTCACCAGACCTAGAATGATGTAAATGTCCCCTTTACCCCAAGGGACAGATAATCTTTATAGCTTTTCTCTTAACAATCTTGTCATGTGGGCACTGTTAATGTTACTCTCCCTATTTTCCAGACCAGGAAACTATAGGTTCAGAGAGGGTGAGGAATTTGCTCCTGCAGGTAGTAAGAGGCAAAGAACCCAGGTTTCTTGACTCTGAATCAAAGTCAATAAACTTTTATTAAGTATTTACCATAGGCCAGACACTGTGCTAAGGATACAAAGAAAAGCAAAATCATTGATCTCATCATCAGGAAGCTCCCATTCTAACAGGGAAACAGCATGCAGATCTCTCTTGCTCTCTCTCTCTCTCTCTCTCTCTCTCTCTCTCTCTCTCTCTCTCCCTCTCTCTCTCTCTCTCTCTCTCTCTCTCTCTCTAATATAAATATAAATGATATACAGTCAAGAGAGTAACTTTGGGGAGGGAGATAAAGAAAATTAGACCTTCTACAGAAGGTAGAATTTGATCATTATTGATTAGAGAAATGCAATTAAACTGACTCTGAGGTACCACCTCAAACCTATCAGATGGACTAAAATGACAAAAAAGGAAAATGATTAATGTTGGAGAGGATGTGGGAAAACTGTGACACTAAACCCTGTTGATGGAGTTGTGAACTGATCTAACCATTCTGGAGAGCAATTTGGAACTTTTATTTTTTTGCCAAATTTATTACCAAAGGTCAATCAAACTGTGCTTACCCTTTGATTACCCTTACCCTGCTAGATCTATAAACTAAAGAGATCATAAAAAAAGGGGAAAAGATCCACATGTACAAAAATATTTGTAGCAACTCTTGTAACGGCAAAACATTGAGAAATGACTGAACAAATTGTGGTAAACGAACATAATGTAGTACTATTGTTCTGTAAGAAATCATGAAGACTTCAGAAAAGCCAGGAAAGACACTTATGAACTGAAGCTGAGTGAGCATGAAATGAGTAGAACCAGGAGAACATTGCTACAGCAACATTGTGTGATGATCATCTATGCTCCTCTCAGAAGTTCAGTGATCAAGGACTATTCTAAAAGACTTATGATGGGAAATGCTATCTATAACTAGAGAAAAAAAACCACTATAGAGTCTGATTGCACTCAAAAGAATATTTTTACTTTATAAAATTTGTTTTTTTTTTCCTCAGGGTTTTCCCCTTTGGTTCTGATTCTTCTTTTACAACATTATTATAGAAATATATTAAATATTATTGCATGTATATAACGTATATCAGATTACTTGCTATCATGGAGAGTGGGGAGAGGGGGAGAAGTAGAAAAATAACATTGAAAAAAGATGGGATTTGAGCAGGATTTTGAAGAAGACCATGGAAGCCAAGAGTCCTAGGGGAGGAGAGAGAATGTTCTAGGCATGGAATGAAGGACATGGAGTAGGGAGATAGAATGTCCTGTGTGACAAATAGCAACTAGATCAATGTAAGTAAACCACGGAATATGTAGATAGGAATAAAATGTAAGAAGACAAAGAAGATAAGAATGGGTCAGATGGTCAGGGCCTTTAAATGACAAAGGAATTGTTTGATCCTGAAGTTTTATTAAGGGAGTGAAAGGGTCAGAACTGTATTTTAGGAAAATGATATTTTGTGAATATCACATTTGCATCTGAGTGGAGGATGCATTGGGATGGGCAGATGTGATGGAATGGGATCCATTGTACTCATACACATCCAGGGGTTTGCCTTGGCAAGAAAAAGGATGATCTTGTCATGTGAGAGAAAGGTGATGGAGGAGATAACTGAGGGAAGCTTTTTGGCGATGTAAGATGAAGAAGAGGTGGGAGACTGAGGACAGCGGGTGAAGGGGCAGCTCAGGGGATCCTTCACATCTAGCTTTGTGGCCAGAGGTAGTGATGTTTTAATCTAATGAAGTTTCAGGCATCCTCCTACTCTCTCCTTTCCAAACTCCCCAGTTCTGGTTCTTAAAAGTTCCCAAGTCAGATCCTTACCCAGGTTCATCCCCTTTGGTGTTTCCCTTCCCAGGGAGATGTGCATTTTGTCTGCTCAAATTTCAGTTCTTTCACGAAATCTTCCAAATTGCTTTGAGACCCATTAATATCTCCACATTTAATTACTGCCTTTGATTGCTCTTTGTCTACATTAATAGATTACAAACTTCACAAAGATTGGGGCCTCCTCTGTCCCCATAATCTTGCTTAGGGTTGGTTACAGGGTAATTCAATATTTTTTAAACAATGTTATGTATACCTTTTATTTTTCTATTACAGGCATTCTAGAATATTACCACCACAAAACGGGTGTGAACCCTAAAAACTGTAGACCTTAAACAATGAGGTTAAGATAAAATGGCAGAAAATATAGGTTAGACATAAAGTTTTATTCTCTGAGGTTTACCATTAACCATCTATCCAAGATCATTACCCAGAAATGAAGAAGACATAAGCCTATTTATCCCAAAACAAAGAATAGGGAAAATTATTAACCTCCTTGATGACCTGACCATGAAAGTTGCACAATCTTCTGATGCCCAATTGCTCCTCAGAGACTATCATCCTTACGCAATACTATCTGATTAATTGTTATCTCTTCCCAGACTTTAAGCATTATGAGGTCAAAACAAGTCTTCCAACATTCTGATCTTTGTCTTCCTGAGTTTGTAATTAATCTAGGGGGAGATAGTCAATGATTTCTTACCTATTGAAAAGCGAAGGCTGAATACTATTCTAAAGAAATCAGGCTTATTACCAGGAATATGATTGTGTAAAACTCATTATTGTTATTATTAAACTTTGACACGGGCTTTCCCCTTGTAACAGAAAAACAGTTAAGCCAAAGGAAACAATATAATCAACATATCTAACAGACAATACAATACTCCACACCTACAGTCACTCACATCAAGCTTCATGTTGGTGATCTTTTCATTTATGGTTTCCTTGTCCTTGGATGGAAGATTTCTTTGGCTAAGATAACTTTGGCATGCAACTATTCATACTAGCTAGGTGGTGCAGTGTATAGAGCACAAAACCTGAGTTCAAATCCACCCTCAGACACTTACTAGCTGTGTGACCCTGGGCAACTTAACTTTGTTTGCCTCAGTTTCCTCATCTGTAAAATGATCTGGAGAAGGAAATGACAAATCACTGCAGTGTCTTTGCCAAGAAAATTCCAAATGGGATCATAAAAAGTGGGGCATGACTAAAACAATTGAACAACAAAAAATTGAAGCAAACTGTGTAATATACTTATTTTTTTTAAGTTTTTTGCAAGGCAGTGGGGTTAAGTTGTTTGCCCAAGGCCACACAGCTAGGTAATTATTAAGTGTCTGAGGTCGGATTTGAACCCAGGTACTCCTGACTCCAAGGCCAGTGCTCTATCCACTGCTTCACCTAGACACCCCTGTAATATACTTATGTAAGAGAGACAGCATATTATAGTGGTTAGAAAAGTGGTCTCAAAGTCAGAAAAACTTGAGTTCATGTACCACCTGTGGCACACTCTGGCTGTGTGATCTTGGGTAAGTCACCAGAACCTCTCAGCCTCCCAAGCCTCTCTTTAAGACTGTAAGTTGCTTTAGAGAAGAAAGAGTCCCCATTTGGAAATTCCTTTTATCAATTAAATAAAGTGGTTCAGTCCCTATCCCTATGATTTTTAGTCAATGACCTTTCCATTATGATTTCATTAAAAAACTTCCAGGAAGACCCTTAACCACCATCCACCCCAGTCATGCCACCTAAAACTCCACCAATAGTTAGTACTTTCCCTTGGTTAAGCAATAATCTTTCCAAGGATATTCTTTAAACTATCCTAAGAAGAGTAACCTAAAAACGGATCCCATTTTCAATGTATTTTTAAAATCTATGAAGAATTTTGCTCATCCCAATCTTGCTTGGTAAATAATGAAGGTATTATTATCCTCATTCAACAGATGAGGAAACTGAGGCACAAGAGGTTAAATGGCTTGTCTGTTGTGCCCCTGAATCTATAAAAAGTTTTCTTTCCACCACACCATGTTTCCTATCAACGTTATTCATATCTTAGTGAGAATTATTGTCTATTTTTGCACATCCTGAGCTTTGTATGGTGTCTGACACATAATAGATACTTAATAAAATTGACTAATTGATTGAATTAGTTGATCCTTTCTGTGAAAAGAGGAAAAGGAAAGTAAGAAGGCATTAGGATGAAAGTCAATACAGAAGGAAGTGGAGAGAAAGGTAGAGAATGTGAACAATGAAAATACTTTACTCTAGGATTCTGCTACTGTCCATAATAGTCAAAGTCCTATCTCTAGCATCAGTCCCTAAAATATTGGACTTTGACTGCAAGGAAAACTAGAAAAGAGTGTGGTTCAAATGGGTTTACAGGGTGGAGCTGAGCTGAATTCTGAAGAGCATCAGGATAGGTCAGGAATAGAAACACCATGGCAAATATTGAAATTCCAATAAATTCAAAATCCACCCAAAGTTCAGGGGCAAAGATTCTCCTTGGTCGGTGCAACCTGGACTGTCAGTAAATAATTACAAAATGGATTATTCAGAAATGGGGTGATGTGGAAAAATCGATAATAAAAACTTCCCCCAAGCACTGGTATGTGATTTCAGCCTGGTACAGATGTCAATGTAGGAAGCCCCAGGGAGGTATTCAAGAGACTCAAATATGAAGTCAGGGATAATAATGATCTGACATGGAAAGAAATAATTGAATTAAGGCCTAGTCTTTCTAAAATAGAACACAGCCAATGGAGCAGTTCCATTTGTGTGCTCCTAAGCCACAGAGAGGAAGGAATCATCTTTATCAGGGACAGAGCACATGAGTTCAAAGGATTAACAAATTTCTTTAGAGAGACTAAGTGCAGAAGTCTGATGGGAGACACTGATACTTTTTATTATTCAGGTAACAAAAGTTGGATTGTGGGATTTAATGAGTCAGATGGTGATACTGGCACAACATGCCAGAAAATACTTGTTGAGGCAGATTTCTTATGTGTCTATTCTACACCTGCCCACTCTTCTTGGAAAAAATTCAAAAGATGGGTCACAGGGTTATCCAGTTACTTTGCTTTTGCGCAATGTTGAAACCCTATGCTGACAAGTTTGAGCTTAAACAAATCCTTACTCAAGTCATTTGGAAGGTTGCCACAGAATTCCACCTTTCATTCAAATAAACAGGTGACACGAATTGTGTTCATTCTTTTTTTTTGTTTTTGTTTTGTTTTTAGGTTTTTGCAAGGCAAATGGGGTTAAATGGCTTGCCCAAGGTCACAAAGCTAGGTAATTATTAAGTGGCTGAGGTTGGACTTGAACTCAGGTCCTCCTGACTGTAGGGCCGGTGCTCTATCCACTGCACTGCCTGGCCACCCCAATTGTGTTCATTCTTATTAAGAAACTGTATTTTTCTGCTATGAAAAATTCATAGATTTTAATTTGTATACCAAGCCAGTGGTTAACAGGATAGGTCTATGGATTACATTTTTCCATGCTAATGTAAACCTAACACTTTGAGCCTCTTATGATTCCCTGGAGGAGAGGGGAAGGAAGGGTGTGAAATCCCCATTTTTCACATTTACTAGAGCCAGCACTCAGCTATCAAATTCAGGTAGTTGAAGTGGAAGCTAATTAGGTGTTAATATATTGAGTTTGTAAAGAAAAAGTGGATAATGGCATTGGTTATAAGAAAAAAACTATTGTTGCTTAAAAACTTTAAGAATAATTAGAGATTTAATTAGATACAAGACTTTTTCAGTACTATAATACCATGGGTTTTGAAGATGGTATGGAAAAATTAATGCATTGATATAAAATCAGACTTAAATAACTGGGCAAACATCAAGTGCTCATGGAGAGGTTGAGCTAATATAATAAAAATGACAATTCTACCAAAACTAAACTACTTGTTTAGTGACCTACCAATCAAAATTCTAAAAATTTACTTTAATGAATTAGAACAATTGTAAGGAAATTCATATGGAGAGATATATCATTATTCATATAATTTATAAAACAAATTACATATGATTGTAAAGAATACTATAATAAATAAAAATAGTTTTCTTTAACTATGACAGGCAGTATGGCAGAATAGATAAAAAGATGCCCTTGTAGTCAGAACAACCTTATATGAGTCCTGTCACATACGAGTTATGTGACTGTGGATAAGCCACCTGACATCTCAGTGTTTGGGTAATGAACCACTGTAAGTTTTAATTTCCTTTCAGATCAGTATAAGTGGAGTGAATGTCCATACTGGGAATTCCCCAGACAGATGGGATCTTTCCTCCAGATCCAAATGAGTTTATAAAATTCTGTATTCAATTTTTGTCAAAACTCAGAAAGGTAGGATAATGCTTTCTGGAACTCAGAAGGGATGATGTTGCTAAAGGTTTGCTTGACAGGATTTCCCCCTCACAAAATTTATGTTTAGAAATAAATGAGGTCCCAAAATGAGATTTTCTTAGCATTCATATCAAAATTTCTTTTTTTTTCCATTCTGAACATAAAAGGGACATAGGGCTAAGGCTATTTATCTGTCAAATAAAAATCATTTTAATATTTAATTTAGAAACCATTATTCTATTTGGGAGAATATGTAGAGTCATCTATGAGCTATTCATAATAGTAAAGGGCAAGCAAGATTACAAAATCAAGAGGTTAGAAGATAATTCATTCACTAGCATAAGAGTTTTGCATACTCCTAATATGCTTAGCATAATGATAGCAAAGCAGACCTTATGGGGAAAACTGAGATCGTAAACAATTTGAATTGAAGGGATGCTGTTGGGAAACCATTTAAAGATTTCTATCTATCTATCTATCTATCTATCTATCTATCTATCTATCTATCTTTCTATCTATCATCTATCTGTCTGACTGTTTGTCTATCCATCCATCCACCTACATATCTATGTACCTACCTATCTACCTACGTACCTACCTCTCTATGAAAAAAAAAACACACAACCAAACAGAGGCCCAATCAGCGTGGCACATAGTAGTCAGAAAGGTGTGATTCTTTTTTAAGTGGAGACTTCATGGGTTAGGAATACAAACTGAAGCTTCAGATCAAAGGATACCTGGAAAGAATGGGGTTAATCACAGTGTCTTCAAAAAAATATTGCTCAGTCTTCCAATCCAAAGACTGAGATCAAATTTCCAAAAGGCAAAAGTTTTTCAAAGGTGAGTGAAGACATATCAAAATATTGTCATCCTTTGTTGAAAAAAAATCTGTGTATGTTAAATTATTTTTGACATTTGTGGCCATAAGAAAATAATAACAAAATTAGATTCTTCTTTCTGGAACTTTTAGAGGACTTATTGAGCACCAATTCCCTAAAGTAGAATTTTTGAGTTGGAAGGAACCTCAGAGATCTTAAAATTATAGCTCTAGAGCTGAAAGGGACCTCTGAGGTCACCCAGTAGAATTCCTTTACTTTGCAAATGAGGAAACAGGCTGAAAGTGGCTTGTGTAAGGTTACACAGGTGGAGCCACAAAATAAATCTCTCTGCCCCCAGGTTATGGTGCTCTTTATACTGTGGTATACTTAGTTTATTCTTCCTCTTTTACAGAGAAAACTGACACCCAAAGGGAAAAAGAGACTAGCACAAGGTCACACTATTGATTAAGTAAAAAAACTGGGATTAAAATCCTAGTCTCTTGATTGCTAGTCAAGACATCTTGCACTTAATTTCTCACTAAATCTTTACTTTGGTGATTTTCATTTTGCTTGAGAGTAAAAGATTCAGATTTACAAGTGGAGATATTATTCTCCTTTTACTCATGTATGATGTTTTTAATTTATGAAATTTAATTGCTGCAAATAATTGTAATGGTACTTGATTTTGGTGTGATTACTTCTACAATAAACATTTGTTAGTTTGAAGATTTTTTGCTTCTGAAATAATTTTTTATCAAATAAAACCTATTTATACTAGCCAAATGGAATTAGGAATTAGCTAAATTTTAAAAATTACAGCATATAAAAAATAAATGGAAGATTATAGTTTTCACAGCTCTAAATAAGAGACTTTGTCACTATATGTAGAATAGAAGAAATTGTAAAAGATTAATAGACTTTTCAATTATGTAAAATTTTAACTCATGCACAAACAAAACCAATGCAGCTAAAATGCAAAGACATAGATGAAGAAATCTGTGCATTAAACATCCCTGATAAAAATGGCATCCTATCTGAAAAGAGATACAAATCTATAAGATTATAACCCATTTTCTTAGTGTTCAAAGGATATTAATAAATGTTTCTCAAAAGAAAAGAAACAAGCTATTAACAATTATCTGAAAAATATTTGTTACTACTAATTAGAAAATGAAATATCTAAAAGTTATGAAGTATCACATTATACTTATCAAATTGGAAAAGATGATAAAAATGGAAAAAATTCAATGTCAGGAGATGGTTTGAATTTGGAAATCACTCAGATTTCAGGTGATTGGTGATATCTGTTTCATGGAAAAGTGTGATTGAATGGTTTTGACTCCTGGTCTTGATAGCCATTAGCTTCATTGGGCCCTACCTACCTCATAGGATTGTTGTGAGGGAAACACCCATCCTAGGGACATTTACATCATCATAGAGGATTTTAGTATTTGACTTAATTTTTCTCTTGAAGCTCCTTAGTATTTAAAGTATCTTCTTAAGTCACAATACTGTCCTAACCCCAGCAGTGTTTTCTTCTTATCACAGCCCAGCCTCTGAGTGTTTAAAGGTGTGCTAGAGCAAAGGTCTGAGTCCCCTTCCTTTCTTCAGAGAAACCCTCATGGGGCTTCGCATCTTTCTTTCTCCTTCAAATTAGGGTCTGTGCCAACCTGGACAAGGGGAAGCATTTCCCCTGCCCAGGTTCAGGTAGTCTAGAAGGAGTCCCTCTCACTGAATCAATATGTGGTCTTGGTTGAATGTTTTCATTTTGAGGAGCTCATCTGTAAAACATGGAATTGGGGGCAACTAGACTAGGGGTTCTTCAATCATGGATAGATTTCAGGGGAAGAGAGGTAAATTATATCTTTATTTTTGATGATCTTTCTTTTATGACCTTCTGAATTTTATTTTGTGCATTTAAAACCATTATTTTTAAGATTGACTTCCCCAGACCGCCAAAGGGGACCAGAATACACTCACACACAAAAAAGACTAAGAATTCTTTTTATTATGACTGATCTAGTCTGTGGAGTGCTCTAGTGTGACCTGAATCAGATTTAAATGTTATTAATAAATATTTAACACATAAATAAAAGCATAATAGAACATCAATAATGCAAAAAATGTGGATTTCTAAGTCAATATATGACCTGTGATGATCCTTGGATATGATTTATTCCATTTCTTTCTGAGTTTGACGCCACTGAACTAAGTGATGCTGGATCTCTTATTTGAACATTCTACAATGTCTTTTAACATTCATGAGTCTGTGTTTTCATCTGCATAATGGGTATCAGAATTTTTGAACTAGAAGATGCTCTTAGAGATTTTGTCATTGTTGAGTTTTTTCAGTTATGTCTGATTCTTTATTGACTCCATTTGGATTTTTTTTTTATCAAAGATACTGGAATGGCTCAACTTTTCCTTTTCCAACTCATTTTACAGATAAAACTAAAGCAAACAAGATTAAATGACTAGCCATGACTACTGTCTGAGACCAGATTTGAAATCAGGAAGATGAGTTTTCCTGGCTCCAGGGCACAATCTAGCTTAGGATGCAATTGTGGGTGGGAGAAGAGGAAGGGGGGAGTGAGAGAGAGAATGGAGAGAAAGGTGGGGAGGAGAGAGAGACAGAGAGACAGAGACAGAGGGTAAGACAGAGAGACAGAGACAGACAGAGACAGACAGAGACAGAGAGACAGAGAGAACGAGAGTGAGAACGAGAGAGAGAGAGAGAGAGAGAGAGAGAGAGAGAGAGAGAGAGAGAGAGAGAGAGAGAGAGAGAGAGAGAGAGAGAGAGAGAGAGAGAGAGAGAGAGAGAGAGAGAGAGAGAGAGAGAGAGAGAGAGAGAGAGAGAGAGAGAGAGAGAGAGAGAGAGAGAGAGAGAGAGAGAGAGAGACAACTACAGGGGCAGTTCTGGTGTAAAAAAAAATATCATTGAATTTAAAGTGAGACCTGGGCTTAATTCTGGCTAGTATGTGATTTTGGGCAGCTCTTATCATTTCTCTAAGCCTCAGTTTCTTCTTCTGTAAAAACAAGAATAACAACTCTATAGAACATTCTTTACCAGGAAGTTTTGAAGATCAACTGAAATCATGTAAAATTCAATGATACTATGTCCTTAGACCGAGATTTGATTCCAGGTTCTTGGAATCTATTTTTTTCCCTACTACTTTTTCCCTTCTGAGCTTTTGCTTGTTTCTGTCTAGGAAAGCTCACAAAGGGGTTGTTCTTAAGCTGGGATCCATGAATTTGTAGAATATTTTTAAAGAAAACATTTGGATGAATATATTTCAATATGACTTTTATAGTTTTCTAATATATAGTTTTATAGTTTTAATATAGGCTTCCTTTGTTTTTTAAAAAATTAATATTCCTCCCAATTACATGTTAAAGATAAGTATTTGTAATTTTTCAAATAGGGTATTTCAACAGCACTAAGACTTTTTGGGACACTGCATTTTTTTTTTTTACAAAAACACATCTATTTATTTATTTATTTATTTATTTATTTATTTGTTTGTTTGTTTGTTTGTTTGTTTGTTTATTTATTTTTTAGATTTTGCAAGGCAGTGGGAGTGGGGTTAAGTGGCTTGCCCAAGGCCACACGGCTAGGCAATTATTAAGTGTCTGAGGTCAGATTTGAAAAAAAAACCCCATTAATTTAAAGAAGGATCTATAGGCTTCCTTTGATTGTCAAAGGGTTAGTAACCCCCCCAAAGTTAAGAAGTTTGATGCTAGACCTTCCTCTCCAGTGGTACTATTCCTTTCTTCCAATCAGAAAAGACCCTGACCCAACATCTCCTGGGCACTTAGCCAATCAGGAAAAAAGGGATTTCCCCAAACAATACTCTGGACATGGCTCCCTTCCAGATGGAGCTAAGCAGAGTTAGGAAAAACCTGGCTCAATTTTCTTTTCCTTCAAAGCAACAGTTGAAAGATGGCTTATTCTGAATAGCTTGTTGGAATGAGCCTTGCAGAAACCTGGTGAATCCATGAAAAGAGCACTGGCCTGGGAGACAGGAGATTTGGGGACTGGTATAACAATAACTTGTTGAGTGACCTTTGACAAGTTTCTAGGAACCTCAGATGCCTTATCTTTCTGGAAGATGGTCTGAACAGGGAGGTAGAATGATAGAGGAGAAAGAATGTGCATCTTGGAGTCTTGGGTTCACAATTTAACTTTCACTCCTATGTCAAAAGAACCAGGTTCAAATCCTGACTCTGGGATTTACTATCCCTGATGGCCTTGGAGGAAATTCTTAAGTCTTTTTGGTCTGTTTGTTCCTTTATAAAATGAAGAGCATGGATGGGGTGATTTTGCTGGTCTCTTCCAGTCTAGTAGCAGTTGGCCTATTGGGAAAGACCATTAGGGTCAAGCTCAGATCTTATCTGTTGAGTGTGGACAAATCACTTCCCTTCTCTCAGCCCATTTCCTCTTCTATAAAATGTGGATTGAGAGATTGACACATACAGAGTTGTTGTGAGGAATGAACTTTGTAAACTTTATCTTAATCTGAGTTGCTGTGAATACTGAGATACTGGTAGGTAGAGAACCACAACAATAATCATAACAAATTCATTATTTCACAACTATAATCCTGATAAAAATGCTGATTTCTTTAGAACACCATTCAACCTTCATAGACAGTCAATGACTATTTCCCTCCAATGCTAATTACAAACTCAGGAAGACAGTGATCAGGATGAGGAATACTTATCTAGCTCTTCAATCCAGGAAAGAAGGCGCCTTCAGACCAGACAGTATTGCATAAGGATAAACAGCATAATAGGATGGCCTCCAGGGAAGTTTAAGATTTGTGTCAACTCTTGTTATGTATATTCTGTTCCTTTCTTGCTGCTGCAGAAGTATCCAGATCTCCCCCAGTTTGGGATGATCATTACCAGGATGAAAGCCACCTATGTTAATGGTAAACTCCAGAGAATAAAACTTCATAGCTAACCTATATTTTCTGTCATTTTATTTTAACTTTATATTTTTAAGGTTTATAGTTTTAGGGTTGACAGTTTAAAAAGTCAAAGAGCCTTGTATTCAGATCTTGCCTCTGATCTATATTGATTGTATGATCCTAAGGGAACTCATTTAACCTTTTCACATCTGAGACAAATAAAACTTCAATTGAGGACTGATATTGTGGCAGGACTTTCCTTGCCAGGAATTCTCTTGTATTATTGTTACTGTTCAGTTATATCCCCATTTGGGGTTCTCTTCATGATCCCATTTGGGGTTTTCATGGCAAAGATACTGGAGTGGTTTGCCATGTGCTTCTCCAGCTCATTTTACAGAGGAAGAGGCTCATATAGCTAGTGTCTGAGTCAGAATTTGAACTCGGGTCTTCTTGACTCCAGGTCCAGCACTCTATCACTGTGTTCCCTCGCTGGTTCTCAACTTTTTTGACATCAAGATCCCTTATATGTTTGAAAACTATTAAGGATCCCCAAAGAGATTTGGGGTATGTTGCTATATCTATTGATATTAGATATTAAAGCATTTTAGCATACTATGAAAATAGTCTTGACCTCACAGATTTCCTGAAAGGGTTTCTGGGACCCTAAAAATCTTTTGTTTAAGAACCATATCTCCTAGTGGTGTGAACCCTAAAAATTGCAAACTTTAAAATAAAATGACAGAAAACATAGATTAGACATGAAGTTTTATTCTGGGATTTATCATTAACCTATAGGTGGAGACCATCTATCCAAAATGATCACTCAGAACCGAGGGAGACACAAGCATATTCATCCAAAACAAAGGCTAGGGAAAATTATTAACCTCCTGGGTGATCTGACAATGAAAGATATATAATCTAAAATTGCCCAATTGCTCCCCAGAGACTGTCATCTTTATTACAATCCTATCTGATTAATTGCTCTCTTCCTGGACTTTAAACATCATGAAGGCAGGACAAGTCTTGTGAAATCCTGATTATTGCCGTCCTGAGTTTGTAATTAATATAGGGGGAGACTTGTTTACCAGTTGTAAAATGAAGGCTAAATATTGTTCTAAAGAAATCAGCCTTTTTTTTTTAACCAGGAATATTTGTGAAATACTTACCAGGGATAGCTGTGCAAAACATGATTAATTTTTCATATAATAATAATGATAATACTGTTATACTTGGACAGTGGTCAATGACATCTTAGATTCAAACCAAATAAAATGCACTCATGATAATGAGCTCACATATTCAGTCTCTCAGTGATGTATGAATGAAAATATGAAAAACCCCTCAGGTCTTGCTTTTCAGGAGGTTATGTTGGTAGGGTGCTCCACACACCAGTTCAAATTCCTGCCCAGAAGCATGGGAGTGAAGGCGAGAGGGCAGTCTAGGAACATTTGAGAGGGGTTCGCTTTAATCTGGGGGGGGAGATGAGGGTCAAAGGGAGAGAGAGAGGAGAAGCAGCTTCAAAGACAGCAACCAGAGAATAGAGAGGCAAAAGCCCCCTTGTACTTATTCCTCACCAACCCCACGCTTTACAAATGAGAGAACTGAGGCTCAGGGAGGCACTTGGGACCTTGGTTCTTTAACTCCCAAACGAATCCATTTCCATTTCAAGAAAAGCAAACTCTTGTTTCTTTGGATTGCTAGTGGAAAGGAGGGGAGGGATAGAGTTAAGCATCTGGGAAGGGGGAGGAAGAAAACTGAAAAGGACATTCTCTGCCCCCATCGCCCCCTCTGCCAGGCGCTTCCGACCCCCCCCCCCCCCAGAGTGGACAGCGACCGCATCTGGACTCACCTGGGGCACGGTCGTGCGGCTGGGACCGGACGTCTCCTGGGGGGCAGCTGCTGGCTTCTGGGGGTCCGAGGCTACCAGAGACCACCAGCGCTGCCAGGACCGGGGTCCTCACCGCCGAGAGCCCCGAAGTGCCTGCTCACGGGCGGGTCGGGGAGCTGGGCTTGGGCAAAGCCAAGGGGAGGTGGGTAGCTGGGGGTGGAGTCTATTTATAAACGCTGCAATGCCAGTCCCAGCTCAGGCTCCTTTTATAGGTGGTTAAAGCTTAACCTCCCCAGCAGGACGCGGCGAGAGACAGAGATCTCTCCTGCCTCGTCTTTCCCTTTATTCTCCTCAAGGGATAGACGCGGAAAATGAAGGATCCGGGAGCAAGGGAAAAGAAAGAGAGGAGGAAAAAGTCATGATCTCGGAGCCAGCAGTCCTGGGTTCCAGTCTCAGCCCAACCACTCACCAGCCAAGCCCTGGATTCACTCCACAAAGAGACCCTGGTCAGATCGCTTCCCATCCTCGGATTCTCTTGTAAAACGCAGAGCTTGAAGGAAATGTCCTTCCAGGTGTGAATCTCGGAATAGTTCTTAGCAGGCTGCCCCCAATTCCCTTCTCCCCATTCTCCCTCTGCTCCCCATCTTAGGGGATCGAACCCACTGTCTTAAATTTCATCCTATCATTCCATGGATGCAGGGTGTCCCCCAAATCTTAGTGCCGTTTTAGCTGTGAAAACCATCATTCTTGCCTTAAATAATAGCTAGTAAGCTAAAGCTAATAGCTTAAAAATAAAAACTTAAAGCTACTAACGTTTACAAAGACTTCTGGAATCATCTGAATAACATTTAAAAGTTTGGCAAAGGGTAATTCTTCTCAGGTCATTCAGTGAGATAAGCTTAGTACAGTTCCTCACATATAATGGGGGGGGGGTCAATAAATGTTTGCTGATTGAGTAAAATGTTATCTCTACTTTAATCGAGGAAATTAAGGCTCTGCAAGGTTGAATGACATGTGGAACTGAGGGTCACACAGTAAATGTAGGGTAGTACATTTTCCTCTGACTCCAAATCTCGCTAGCTCCTAAGGTGACTTCAGTGAGTACAATGATTTTTTTAATCTGTACTAGTCAGGAGACTTGTTTTTTGAGTGGTTGGAAAGAGATCTGAAATTGGAGTCCGACCTATCTTGGAATCTGGCTTCTAGCACTTCCTGAGTGCATGACTATGGGCAAAGTCATTAACCTTTCTGAACTTCAGTTGCCTCTTCTGTAAAATGAGAATAATAATACATGTCGAACTATCTCACAGGTGGGTTTATAGAATCAATCTTGGTGACTTCCAAGTCCTGATATTTTTTCAAGGATTATTTTTCACATCATCACTTTTTTTTTTCTGTAAAGTAATAGTGTTCAGTGACTTGTCTAAGGTCAGATTTGAACTCAGGTCCTTCTGACCCCAGGGCTGTTGTTTATCCATTGGACCATCTAGCTGCCCACATCATCACTTTCTATTTCATCAAATTCTTCCTCATCCCTTGAAAAAAAAGATATATTTAAGAAGTATAATTGAAACATATGAGCACTTGGCTGATGTCTGACAATATAGTCCACATTCCATTTTGTAAAAAGAAAAAAAGTGCTTAGCATAGTTCTGGTATACAGTAGGCACTATATAAATGCTTATTCTTTCCCTCTTCTCCCCCCAATCCCACCTCTTTTATAGAGGAAGTAGATTTGTTTCATTTTGGAGTTAAGATTGATCTTTGTATTGCTCAGAGTTCAGATGTTTGTTTCAATGCTGTTTCTTCTCACACATACATGTTCAAAGATGGTGGTCACATACCTGGCCCATCTGGTCCATCCCCCATGCAACTCAAACAGAGCTTTTACCTCTTGTACGTTTTGTATAAATTGTTCTTTTGGTTCTCTTGGCTCAACTTGTCTGACACTTCTCCCTACTCTAGACTGTCATCATCATATTTATAATTATTATTTTGAAACCTTGGTCTGCTCTTTGCTCAGTGGCATTAGTCAAATTTTGGTCGAATATTTGGGGTGAGGGAAATGGGAGGGGCTGTGATTTATTTGAGTGAAGGACTCACCATCTCTCTTAACTCAGGGAGGTAAAGACTTTAATTTACAGATTGCACAAAAGGTTGATAGGTTACTATAAAGTGTTCACAATTATTAAGACTTCATTCAAATTAATAGCAAAAATATTTCGGAAAGGGAAAAGAGGAAAAGGAAAGGAAACAGCTAAGAAATGTGTCAGGGTTTAAATTCACCAGATTCAGCATGGAGGAGGGGGGTTGGACAGACTTTGTAGGGAGTCTAGCTCACCTCCTGTGCAGGGAGGAGTCAAGAGAAAAGGGGCAAGGAGTGATCCACCTGGACATCACTGGGGTCAGACATCTACCTTAGAAAGCTAGGAGCCAGGAAAGTGGAGTTAGGATAGAGGGAAGGGGCTGAGGTTGCTTCGTATTATCCTAGTGAATTTATATTTGAGAAGAGGGTCAAACTGAGCAATGGAGAGGGAGCTGGAGGTCCTTAGAAAATATCAGACAAGCACAGATATAATATAATATATTAATATATATTAATATAACTGGAAAGGCTAGACAAATATTTTCAAATTTCAAATTTCTCCTTGAACAAAATCATTTCACCCTCTCAAGGGCCACAATTTCCTTATTTATCAGAGGGGGATAATAACATGACTCCAAAATATTTCACAGTGCTGTGAGAATCAAGTAACATAATGAAAGTGAACATGCCTTTAGATGCTACCCAAATGATACTTAATATGATACCCCTGAAAGGAGAAGTGGCTGGGTGGGGCAGAGCTAAAAGTTCAGATCTTGGGATTATCGGGTCTGAATTCTTGCAAACTGACAGATATTTTTAACAAAGCATTTTATACCTATCAAGTCATTTAATACTTGAAACCAAGTAGGGTGAGTACAGTACATGTTATTATCTCCATTTTAACAAAAAGGCACAAAGAGGCATCTATGATTCATCCCAAATCACATCCTGTGTTTTTTTCCCTTATACTAGGTGGCACTATCCAATGATAACTGGTGAGATAATCATTTGTTTTTTATCTTGTTCTCATTGCTACATTCTAAGCCCCTCTAGGATAGGGATTCTATATTATTCGTCTCTCTTCTCCACAGTGTTGTACATGCACAAGGCTTTATAATGAATTCAACAAAGACTGGCTGTTTTCTTGAAGAATATGGCATGACCCTTTTCAAAGCACCGCATGATGGAGAACGAGATTAACTTCAGAGGTCATCTGGGGAAGGCATCAGGGTCTGGTGAACAGATTCTAGATGTGGAATCTCAGGCAAGACCTGGGTTGAAACCTCAGTTCCACTATTCATTAGCAGTGTGACTATGGTTAGATCCCTGAAGTCTCAGTCTCCTCATCTGTAAGAAGGGAATGATGATACCTATAGCTTCTACCTCACAGGGTTGTTGAAGGTCTCCAATCAGAAAATGAAAGTAGAGTTGGTTTGCAAAGTTTAATATTAGTTATTATTAGGGCTGTCTGCATATTTTAAAGATGGGCATTTTGGAACCTCCACCAGTAATTGGAGCCTTCAATAATCGGGCAGTTATTTACCTAAGATTGCATGGGTATTCAGTAGTAGAGACAAGACTGGAACTCAGACCTTATGGTTAAAACATTAATGTTTTTCTTACATTAATATTCCTTATGATTTCAGATTCTTCTGATTCTGGAGTCAAGAATCTACTAGCCCTGAAACAGGGTGGAAACCCCAGAGCAGGGTCACTAAAACAAATGAATTCCCCAACAGAAAATATGCAGTCTCACTGGCTCACCAGCAAATGACCCCTGGCTCTGGGGAAGCTGCCGGTACTCCTTGTTCAAGGTCAGATTTCCTGAGAAGGGTGGCAGGAACCAAATGAAAGGCAATCATTGGCTTTTCTCCCTGCCAGATATCCTTCTGACATTTATGAAACCCAACAGATGTCCACAAATGGTATCTCCTCCATCCAACAGAGGATGATTTCTTGATGTCCCTTTGAGTAGACAAATCTGGACTGAATTCCCCCACCCAACCCCCAGGATTCATTTGCCAGCTGTCTACTTTCTTTCCACATTTTACTCCAGTATTCTTTTAGACAGCTGCCCACAGTTCCCTCATTTTGGTGTTTTTCAGGTCTTCTGATTATATCTCAGAGAATCTACCACAATGCTCCTAAGCTCTGACACCCACTTAATCTTTTTTCTTTCTTTCTTTTTTTTTTTTAAGGTTTTTGCAAGGCAAACAGGGTTAAGTGGCTTGCCCAAGGCCACACGGCTAGGTAATTTATTAAGTGTCTGAGACCGGATTTGAACCCAGGTACTCCTGACTCCAGGGCCGGTGCTTTATCCACTACACCACCTAGCCACCCCCACCCACTTAATCTTAAAGGATCATGGTAATGTGAACTTTAGAACTGGGAGGGTAATATAAAGCTGAACTCCAACATCCTTATTTTACAGAGCACAGGAATCTAGCTAGAAGGGATGTTAGTGACCATCTCATTTTACAGATTTGGAAACTGAGGCTTGATGAAATGGCTGGCTTGAGGTCACGTAAGTTGAAAGCATCAGATAGGAGATTTGAACTCTGGCTTGTCTGACTTGAATCAATGACAACACACTTCTTCTATGAGATACCTGCATCCCAGGAAGGAGTAGTGACTGAGCTAGGAAAGAGCAGAGTCAGGATTTGAAACCAGGACTTATGACTCCAGATTTAATTCTCTTTGCCACATTGGTTTCTCTTTTAATATGGAAAATGTATTCAAATTCAGACCAGCTGTCTCTTAAGAAATCTAGGTGAAGTCATTGGAGAACTGGACGTAGAAATAGGAAAATCTAGTTCAAACACAGCCTCAGACACTTATTGTGGAAGTGACTTAATTTTGGCCTGGCTCAGTTTCTTTATCTGTAAGAATGGAAATAATAATGGCATCTACCTTATGGATCAAATGAGATGATAGGTTAAGCTAAAGGTGCTTTAATTATTCTATCTATTTTCTCTATTCCTTTATTTTTTAGGTTTTTGCAAGGCAATGGGGTTAAGTGGCTTGCCCAAGGCCACACAGCTAGGTCATTATTAAGTGTCTGAGGTCGAATTTGAACTCAGGTCCTCCTGATTCCAGGACCACTGTGCCACCTAGCTGCCGCTCTATTCCTTTTTCTACAACCTTATTTATAAGTACTTCCAATCACTCATCTGATCTCTTATAATATCTTCATATACTCAGAATTTAAGACCCCCTGCACCCCCTAATCTAGCACCTTTTCGTCCTTCGCTCGGACTGGTCTCTTGCATAATTTCTATACTCTAGCCAAGCCAGACAGTCCTTCATTCATGAACAGCTCTCAAAGTCTTCCTCTTCATCTCTAATTTCTGGCCAGGTCAGATGAAGGGCTGCCCTTCTCCATGAAGATCTTCCTGCTGGTCCCAGCATGGAGCAGAAAGCACTGAGTGAGTCATTTGCCCAGGTTGGAATACAGAGTTGTGGGGGGGGGGGGTCTTCTGATTTTCAGTCCAGGTTTGTTTGCCTCCCCTCGCTGCCTCAGTTTCAGGAAAGAGCCCAGGGCAGCTAGGATAAATCATCTCCCCCATCTGGGAGTTAATTCTTCTTGAGAACTATGGCTCTGTTTGGAAATCTTGTTCCCCAGGGAGAGGAGGGGAAGGGCGCTGCTGGTGAGTTATAGATCACAGCTGGGTGTACCATAGAGTCAAAAACACTGAACAGAAAAGGAAAGGGGTTAGGGACTGAACCTATGATTTCACTGGGAGAGGGAAATCCCAGGTGAGGAAACCCCCTTTACCTATGTAGAGAGCCACTCTGCAAGTCTTAGTTGCTGAGATCGACATTCTCAAATCCTTTGCACTTTAAAAAATTATCAAGGACTCTCCCAAAAAAGTTTATGTGGGTTATATTTATTGCCATTTATAGGATTAGAAAGCTTAAAAGCCTCAGTATTATTTTGAAAATAGTTCAAACCTTAAGGACCTTCTGAAAGGACTTTAGGGACTCAGGAGTCCCAGGCCACATTTAGAGAACAGCTGATTTAATTGAGCATGAATGGTATATTCCAGTGATTTCCCGAATTGTTCTTTAAGGGAAAATTAAACCCAAAGAGGCAGTTCAGGGAAATGAAAATAGCAATTTGCAGCCAGAGGATCTGAGTTTGAATGCTAGCTTTGTTCTTTACCAACTCTGAGACTGTGGTTAAGTCACTCATGGGATCTGACAATTAGAGCTGGAAGGGTCTTTTTTTAGGAAAAAAAAAGCCTCCCTCATTTTATAGATTGTGGTTCAGTCTCTTTTCAGTGGTGTCTGACTCTTTGTGATCCCATTTGGGATTTTCTTGGCAAAAGTACTGCAGTTGTTTGCCATTTCCTTTTCCAGTTTATTTTACAGATGAAGAAACTGAGACAAGCAGGATTAAGTGATTTGCCCAGGGTCACACATCTCTAGTGAGTGTCTGAGGGCAGATTTGAACTCAGAAAGATGTCCCATGCTCTGTGCACTTTGGTTCTGCCTGGTGGTTTTACAGATTAGGAAACAAATCCAAATGGGTTAGGTGACTTTCACGTCATTCACACAGGTAGCCTGTGGCGGAAGCAGAATTGGAATTCAGGTCCTTTTCTTCTAAAGCCAAGGCTCTGTCCAGTCTATTGACTCAGAAACACTTATTAGGTGCCAACTATTTACCAGGCAGTGAAAGCTCTGTTAGAAGAAAAGAAAGGCAAAACACAGCCTCTAATAGAAGTCATTCTAATCATGGACCCAACATGTGAAGAATTGCAGCCTAATTTTGAATGAATGAATGAACAAATCTAGGATCCTTTCCAGCTCCAAATCTTATGATTCTCCATGTTAGGTCATTATCTTTGTCTTTCCACTCTATCACATTACTTCTTGAAGATGATCCCTTGCCTGGGACCTTGATTACATTCCCCTATATAGGGCAGATAAGGGAAGGCAATATATATTTATTAAGCACCTACTATGTGACAATATCTACAGGAATCCCCATCCTGGAGCTACCCCAAGGACACCCCCGGACCTTAGGAATTTCCAGGTCCTCACTATTTTAAGGGCTAGCTGAGCTCTTGATTTGGGAACCTGAGGTTAGGCTCTGCTACTTATGTAAACATGAACAAGTCCCTTTCCTTTTCTGTGCTTCAGTTTCTGAATGTTGGATGAGAAGATTCCTAAGGTCCTTTGGAGTGCTAGTTAGCTGTGACGATCCTGGGACTCCAGGGAAAAGTGGATGGAGATGGAGAGGCAGAGGTTGAGGGGCTGATGAGAGCTTTGAACCCCACTTTCCACCTGGCCTGTAGGTGGCAGAGCTTCTGGACCAGCTGAGGTCCAGCTCCTCACGGGAGGAAAGCCACTTCTGTTGTAATGATGACTCAGCTTCCTCAGTAGAGAATCAATAGTCTGGCTGTTGAGCAAAGCTCACCTCCCCGGGGTCTGTGGCCTTTGTGAAATTAAAACTAGGAACTGGGGTGCATGACCTGTAGTAAGTTTTTATCAGAGCTGATGTTTTTGTTTTAGTTTTGGGGGCTCAGGGTTATCCCTTGATCTCCTTCAAAAAACATTAATTAAAAACACAATGAGCTTGAGTCTCAAATCCTATAGGAGACCTTCAATGATTATTCTGGGTGTCAATGGTACCTTCAAACCAGAATCCTATACCATTTACCTTCTTTTTTTGGCAAGTCAATGGGGTTAAGTGACTTGCCCAAGGTCATATAGCTAAGTAATTATTTGTCTGAGACTGGATTTGAACCCAGGTCCTCCTGACTCCAGGTCCAGTGCTCTATCTACTGAGTCACCTAACTGCCTCCCCCTCTTACCTTCTAAGTGTATTTGTTTGTGGAGAACATTATTGCCCTAGAGGAAGGTCACAGGATCCCAAAGGTACTTAGAAACCATCAGGTACAACTCATTCATTTTACAGATGAGGAAACAGTCTCTAAAAGACGTAGTGATTTGTTCAATGACATAAAGGTTTGACAATGTTTAAACTCAGATTTTCTGGCTCCAAATCCATCACTCTTTCTATTGGACAAGGTGCTTCTGGAGGGTTTGAGACTTTTCATTACTTTCCCCATGAAGGGAATGGGAAGAACTCTTAGTACCTCATGGAGGATAATGAATTGGCTCAGTAGGGCTCTTTCGGGTCATAGTCATTCTTTTTTTTTAATTTTTTCAAGGCAATGGGGCATAAGCATTCTTTTGTATTAATCTTACAAAAATGGAACTACATTGATTTATATATGGTGTTATTTCTCTGTGTCCACACAAGGACCCAGAGGAATGTGGTGTCAAATTTTAAACAACCACTTTGAATCATCATTTTCTTGAATCTATTCAATCACAAAACAACAAATCAAGTCTCATTTGAAGTGTTTTGTTTTTTTTAACATCTGAGGTGCAAATACTCTTAGTGAAAATTTGACAAACCACTGGTCCACACTCTTCATAGGAATATGAAGTCAATGGAGGCTGACCTCTCTGGAGATTCATCAAACAGAAAACTCTTAGATCAAGACTCTACTGTTGTTTTCTATTCATTAGCCCTCATTGGCTTTGGACAACTTTTGTATGGTTGACTGTGGATTGGTCTTATCTTTATAAGAACTCCTTGAGGCATTTCTTTCACAGACTAGTTCACTATTGTGATATCTTCTCATGTGCAGTGGGGTACATTGGAAAGAACACCTGCTTTTCAGTTCAAATTTCCCTTCTGATGCTTATTATTTCATGGGCAAATAACTTAATGAGACCAATCCTTTTGCGTCAGTTTTCTCATCTGTAAAATAATGGGGTTGGACTAGAGGATCTGTAAAGACCTTTCCAGCTCCACATTGGTGATTCTACTCTGCTCTCTTTGTTGAGGGTATAGTCTAAACAGGCAGATAATACATATAGGGAATGGTGATGGGGGATATGATTCTATTCTTTAAGAAATTATACCATATGCATAAAAATATCTATCACAGTCTCATTTTGATTAAAAATACCTGAAAACAGAATACACCCAATGTTTAGGGAATGGTTGACCAAACTATGCGGATATGAGTGTAATAGAATAATACTATGCCATAGAAAATGATGCATATAGTGCAATCAAAGAAACATAGAAAGGCACATGAGATGATAAAGGGTGAAGAAAACAGTCAAAAGGTCAATATACACAATGATTACCCTAGTGTAAATAAAGTTGGCCCTGAAAGGAAACAATCATTAGTCAAATTCACCAGTTAATGTTAGTATTGTAATCTCAAAGTTAAAGGATATATCTCTTCCATCTGTTAATAATCAATAAACTAAAAAAGTTGAAGGTGATATGCTTTCCTTAATTTGATATTTTAGAGGGTTTTGAAGTGTTCCTGTGAAGTGTTTTTTATCAAAACATATTAAGTTATTTTAAAGTAATTTTTTGGTTATGTCTGACTCTTCATGACCTCATTTGGGATTTTCTTGGCAAATAGACTGCCCCTTCCTTCTCCAGTTGATTTTTCCTAATGAGGAAACTGAGGCAAACTGGAGCTACGTGATCTTTCCAAGTCAGACAGTTAGGAAGTATCAGGAAGATGAGTCTTTCTGATTCCTGGTCTTTATTATACCACCTAGTTGTCCCTTTCCCCTAAACAAGTACTATTTAAAAGAGTTTTCTGTTTGATGAACCTCCAGACAGATAGATGAATGAATAATTCAAGTCCACTATCTACTCAGAGAGTACAGTGGACCAGTTCTGTAGCCCCAATTTCCTGTTCTCCTCCTGGCAAGACTCGTTGTCTTCCATGGAAAGAGATGAGAGAGATTCCAGAGATATATACATACTTTCCTTTGAGTTACATTTAGATAAAGCTTTATGAATAAACACATTACCTGTGTGGGAAACAAGCTACATCTTAAACTGGTTATTACTCTTTTGAAATATGGTTTGATGTACATGCCTGGAAAAGAGTAAGCAATTAATAAATACTTATTGCCTTTGACCAACTGGTAGCAATGAGCCCTATTTCTTTCTCAAGCTGATTCTTTTAAAGACAAAATCGTATTTCTCCTCAAATCTTGTAGCATTCATTTGGAAGTTGGGAGGGAGGGGGAACATATACAGTAGATGCTCAATAAATGTTAGGTGCGACCATGGACAGATCATTTGACTCTGCTTCAGGTTCTTCATTTGGAACTGGAGAAGGAAATGACAAACCTCTGCAAGTATCTTTGTCAAGAAAATCCCAAATGTGCTTGTGAAGAATTGGACACAATGGAAAAATGACTGAGTAACAGCATTAACAACAAGCAACAAAATATTTACTGGTTGAATAAATTTGTCCCCTATTAATTCATTGGCTCTTCATCTGGGATCTCCTGACATGGGTTCCCCTGGAGGTTCTCAAGAACCTTTCAGGAAATTAAAATTATTTTCATAATATTAAAACATTTTGGTTTCTAATATGGTAAATATCAAACTCCATATAAATAAAAGTTCTTTGGAGATTCTCAACAATTTTTAAGAGTCTAAAGGGGTTTTGAGACCACATCTGAATATACCTAGATCTATTTGTAAGACAATTTATAGAATCATAGATTTGGAATTTTATATCAATTCAATAAATATTATATAGAGAAAGGAGACATTTTCAGTAGAGGATTGGCTACAGATTGAGGAAGATTCAAAAATTTTGTCTCTGACAAATATTATATATGTGATCATGAGATCACTTAATATATAGGTAACATGGGTGACTCTCCAAAATTCTAGTTTGCATATGTGCCAAACTGCGTCAGTTGAAGGATTTCTCCACAATGCATGGCCCTGGGGATATAAAGAAAAATAAATGACAAAATATTTGTCTTATGAGAGCTTTTTGGGATAGCCATTATGATAGGTATATACGTAAGTATAATACAAACTAAGTCATGATGGGACATAGGAGAGATGATGACAAAGTATTTTGAGAAAATTGGAAAATGGAGCCTATACATTTTGCTTGTAGGATCTGCTTTTTTTGGTTACTAACTGGGCTGTGCCCCTGGATCTGTTCAGTTGCCTCTTCCCTTTTATCTCTGTATCCTTTCCCCTCCACTTAACAAGGCTTTGTTGATTATGATTTATTCTTTTTGAAACAGGAGAAAAAATAATAAAAGCAAAGATCAAAAAGAAATTCAGGCAAGTTCACTTGTTCTTCTTACTCATTTCTAAGATGTGTAAAGAAGGCTTAGTCATTTCTCAAATTTAGATAGAATTTTAGAATGAATACTCCCTTAATTTGATCAAATACTCTCATTTTGGAGATTGATGAATTTCTTTTTTATGTTGTTGTCTACTTTTCTTATTTCTTTAAAAACTATTATTATTTATCTCTTTCTCATCCCTTTATTGATTTTTTTGATATCATTCCAACATAATTGATTCATACCCATACCCTCTGTCTATGCAAACTCCTTATGATACAATTTTTAGGATTGACTTGTGTCACTTTTTCATTAAAGAATGTGAACAGTTTAATTATATTAAGATTCTTTATTTTATTTTATCTCATTTTAAAAATGTTATTCATTTAAGGCAATGGGGTTAAGTGACTTGCCCAAGTTCAGACTGCTAGGCAATTATCAAGTGTCTGAAGTCGAATTTGAACTCAGGTCCTCTTGACTCCAGGGCTAGTACTCTATCTGCTATGCCACCTAGCTGCCCCCTTTATTAAGATTCTTATGATTTCTCTTTCATGTATACCTTTATATGCTTCTCTTGAGTCTGTGTTTGAATGTTAGATTTTCCATTCTGTTTAGTCTTTTTAACAGGAATGTTTCAAAGTCCTCTATTTCATTATATGTTCGTTCTCCTCCTCTCCCCAAAAGGATTATACTCAGTTTTGCTTGGTAGGTTATTCTTGGTTGTAAACCTAGCTCCTTTACCTTCTGAAATATCTTATTTCAATTCCTCCACTTCTTTAATGTTAAAGCTCCTAAACCATGTGTTATCCTGGCTATGCCTCCACAATATTTGAATTGTTTCCTCTGGATGCTTGAAGTGTTTTCTTTTTAAACCTAGGAAAAGAAATGGAATCATAATGTTCCTAGGAGTTTTCATTCTGGAATGTTTTTCAGGAGGTAATTGAAGAATTCTTTGAATTTTTATTTTATCCTTTCAATCTAAAAGGGCACTTGCCCTTGATAATTTCTGAAATGTGGAATCTAAACACTTTCTTTGATTATGGTTTTCAGGTAGTACAACAATTCTTAAATTATCTCTCTTTGATCTATTTTGTGGGTCAGTTGTTTTTCTGATGAGATATTTCACATTTCTGTTGTAATCATTCTTTTGACTTTGTTTTATTTTTTAACTGATGACTCATGGAATCATTAGCTTCCATTTGCCTAATTCTAATTATTAAGGAATTATTTTCTTCAGTGAGCTTTTGTACCTCTTTTTTGTTTTGTCTTATCTTTTTAAGGAATTCCTTTTCAGTGAATTTTTGTGCTTCTTTTTCTACTTCTCAATCTTTTTTCCATTTCTTGCCCATTTGGCCTATTTTATTTTTTAAGGACTTGTTTTCTTTCTTTCTTTTCTTTTTTAGTTTTTTTTTTTTTGCAAGGCAAATGGGGTTAAGTGGCTTGCCCAAGGCCACACAGCTAGGTAATTATTAAGTGTCTAAGGCTGGATTTGAACTCAGGTACTCCTGACTCCAGGGCCAGTGCTCTATCTACTGCGCCACCTAGCCGCCCCAGGACTTGCTTTCTTTAGTGAATTCTGTACCTCTTTTACCAACCTATTTAATTTTCTTTTCATAATTTTCTTGCATCATCAGTCTCATTTCTTTTTTCAACTTTTCCTCTACCACTCTTCTTGCTTTAATTATTCTAGGAATTCTGGCTGGGATTAAATCCAATTCGCAGTTTTCTTTGGGACTTTCTTTGAGACTGTTTTAACATTGTTGTCTTTTGAGTTTATATCTTGGTCTTCTCTATCACCATTAGTACCATTTTATGATCCATTTTCTTTTTTGCTTATTTTCCCCCAGTCTTTCCCTTGACTTTTAACTTCATATTAAATTTGGGCTCTGTTCACCTGGAGGTGGGGAGGCATTGTACCAAGTTTCAGTCTTTTTGTGCTGCTATTTTCAGAGCTAATTCTGGGCAGGGGGATCTGCAAAGTTTTGTGCTTCCAAGATAAAGAGAAATGTAGTCACTGTTCTTCTGGTCTGGGCTCTGATTTTTTTACCCAGGAATGGTCCCTGCTTCCCTGAAGCCCAAGTATTTACCATGAAATAGAGACCCAGAACTACATATGGTCAATGGAGTTGTTTATCAGTGCCAGCTATACCCAGTTACAGGAAAAAGTTCCCTGTAATTTCTTTCTGACCATTTGTCCAACCCCCTTACCGTCTCTGAACTGAGAGCTCCCGAGGCTGCTCCTGCTTCTGAGGTTGTCCCTGTGTGTGGCTTCCAGATAGACCTTTACCCCAGTGCCACAGACTTCTCTTGCCAACCTCTTAAATTTTCTTATGCTAGAAAATATGTCATCCTTGCTTTTTGCTGACTCTGTTACTCCAAAATTTTATTTGAAGCATTATTTTAAAGTTATCTGGGGAAAATGTTGAAAGAGTTCAACTAGGTTACCTCTAATACATCAAATATCTAATTTGATCCTTATCGCAACCATGGGGTGTAGGTGCTATTATTATTCTTCCCATTTTATAAATGACGAACCAAGTCATACAACAAATAAATGATTTTCCCAGGGTTATACAGCTAGTAAATGTATGAGGATGGATTTGAACCCAGGTCTTCTTGACACCAGACCACTGTACCACTTAACTTCCTCTCTTATCATTATAACAATAAAATATTTAGAACTGGAGGGCTTCTGAGGGAACTTCTCCAATCATACTCCTGAACTGTTGGAACTGAATTTGTTCCTTAGTAACAAAGCAAAACAATTAAGTGAAAAAAAACCCAAAGTAATAGTGATCACATCACTTACCCCCCTCCCTAGTACCATTGGTCATTATGGGAAAAAATAAAAGAAATAAAAAATCAACACCTGCTGTCTTGTCCAGTAGTATAAGACCCAATTTATGGATCTGAAGTCTTTTCACTCTGATGTGTCCATCAGGACCAGAAATATGGGTTAAGGTCAGGTTGTGAAGGGCTATAAAAGTTAAACAGAATAATTTATATTTGATCTTAGAGGTAAGAGAGACTCTTTGGAATTTGATGAGTAGGGGAGTGACATGATCTGTGACTATTATTATATAGTATTATTATAAGGTTCAAGGGGATTGTTGTAATTACAAAAAAATTATGTAGGTAGTATGATGAGTTGGAAATAGTATTGGATCTGGCTTTAGGGTTCCTGGATTTGAATCCTGGCTTGTCTGATTCTTTTTATACTTTGAATAAATCCGTTCTAAGTTTCCTCATCTTTAAAGTAGGGGTAGGGTTGGATGGTCTTTAGAGTTCCGAACTCTAAACCTTGTAAATTCATAAATCTGGGGTGTACAGTGGAGTTAACTGGAAGTCTCTTGGTTGGGATATCAGAAACAGCTGACAAGAAAGGATGAGTTCAAGTAAAAGAAAGAAAAGCAAACCTGGAGCACAGGGAAAGGAGGGAGAAGATTAATTCATTAAGAAGAACAGACAGTATCAGACTATGCAATCCAGTGGGCTAATGTCAATCAATCCCTGAGGACCAATCAGACAGATAGTCTAGGGAATCCAACAAAACTGGGCTTGGCCAGTGAATGACTGGCAAGGAGTTGACCCAAAAGAGGAGAAAAAAAATCAGCTGATTTTAGGGATATTTCACCAAGGTGTGAAATAGAGAAAAAATGTTGCCAACCACAATCTTCCTGGTCACAGATTCATCTTTGTCACCACGAACAAGGGAGAGGCAACATCTGGCAATTTCTGAATGAGTCACCTGAAGCCATCAAATTAGCCTGAGAAATTTGCATAATAACACTATTAATTTCATGCATTTCATGCGAGACTTTTGGGACATCCTGTATTTGTAATAGCTACCTCATTTGGTTGTGGAACAGCTAAAGTGAGGTACTATATAAGATATATACTTTGCAAAGTAAGTGTACAAAGCATTCCACATACACTGGATTATTTGATTCTCATGGCAATTGCATTATTATTTTATTTTACAGCTGAGGAAACTGAAATCCAGAGAAGGAGCATATAGTGAATATGGCATTGAACCTGGGATTAGGAAGGTCTATATTTGAATCCTACCTTTACTAGTTATATGGCCACGGGCAAATCCCAACCTCTCTGAACTTTAGTTTCCTCATCTGTAAAAGTTGAAAGAGTTCAGCTAGGCTGCCTCTGATATGCCAAATATCTAATCTGATCCTTACCACAACCCTGGGATGTAGGTGCTATTCTTCTTCTTCCCATTTTATAACTGAGAAAACCAAATCATACAGTAATTATTGAGGTTTTTATACTTATTGGAACCAGTATGGCATTGAGTTAACCAAAACTGAAAACTCTTCTGAGACTTGGGACACCTTGTATGCTGCTGTACAGTACTGAGCTCACTAAAACTGAAAACTGTTCTAAGACTTAGGATACCTTATATTTATAGTACCTGATGTTCAGGATTGTAAGGAAGCTAAAATGGTATGATATATAATGCAGATTTTAAAATGTAAAGTGACATATAAGTGACTTATCATTATTGCTTTTTTATGTCTAAGATCACATAATGTATAATAGAGTCAGAATTTGAACTCAGATCCAGTTTTCTTTCCAACAATATGGTGCCTGTTATCTGCTGCCTTTGTATCATAGTCATTTACGTGACTTATCTGTCTTCTGATTTTACCAATGTCACATAGAGAGTTATGGCCCTCCTGATTTCCAGTCCAGGGGCTTCCCTACTTGGTACTCCGCAGCTGCCTCTTACAGTCTGCCCATACAAGGACCTCCCCCATATTGATCTCTTTGGTTGGCCTGGAATTGGAGAAGGAGTGTATAAGAGATTATTGTATCATATAGGAAGTATTTGACTGTGCATACTTAGGGGTCTTTGGTATTCTAAGAATTTCTTCTGAAGTGGAGGAAATAAATATTTCCTCCACTGTCCTATATCTGATCTACTTTGTACAATGAGAAACTTTCTTGATGATTTTGGGCAGAGCCTAGACTTGAGTTAAACTTTGATTTAAGAGATTGTACAAAGAGTTCTTTTCTGTGTTGGGGACATAATGAATCAAAGATAACAAGAAGTGACCCCTCTCAGGTCCGAACTCAGTCTATGTGAATGTCCTCAGTGAAAGGGTATATGGTTACTACATAAGATTTTCCAAGGTAAGACTTTATAGTTTAGCTACAGAGCATTACTGACCCTCAATTTACCTCTGGTGTACAGGGAGAGGAAATGAGCAGGATTGATTTTATGCACATATTTATAACAGCTTGAATATTTAAAAGAACCACTGAATGTCCTTGACTGGTCCTGGCCAGACTCTCAAGGCTGTACTTGATTAACATTACCCATCTCTTCAGTAACTAGCCATTCCTGAATGTAAACACCATAATTCTTGTAGTTCGGGAGGGGTGACTCCCTTCTCGGACAACCTGGAAAATTTGATTTTATTCCACAAAATATTGGCAAGAAACCTTCTTTGTTCTTAAGCTATCTAAGATCTGATTAGACTTTAGCCTAATTGGAGTCTCACCCATGGGGAGGACACTCTTCCTGGGACCTTCCCAATCAGGACTCTGGAGGCTGTACCCCAGGACTCCCCAGCTGCTGTTGATTCAGATGTTGAAGCTCCGTTGAACTGGTGATGTTTTTCTCTTAATATTTATGTTTATGTAGGCTTTGCTCTTCTTTTTATTATATTAGGACTTATTGGTTACTTTTGCTGTAAAACTGATTTATTTCTACCTGTTTTATAATCACTTTATTAAATATACCTTTTAGTTCTGTTGGTGCGAATGTGTTATTTTAGAGGAGCAAATTGAAACCAAAATGCATTAATCAAACAAAGGGGGCACCCATCCTCCTGTTTCATACCATGGCTAAGTACTAACATTGAAGATATTCCCTTATATTAGGTGTAGAAAATCCAGGGAAGGCCTACTCTAAGATTTTGCTTTTCTCCCTGGTCATCATGGACAGATCTCCTTATCCCTATCTTGGACTCACTATTTCTGAGTGACCTGGACCCAGTCACAGGTCATTGATTGGTCAACCAGTCATTTTGTAAGAGATTGGAGTTATTGATTTACCAACAGAACCAGTGATTCTTTATTTTCCAAATGATATTTTATTTTATTTTTCCAATTACACGTTATGAAAGTTTTTCAACATTTATTCTCATGCAGATGCATATTTTAAGTTACATAATTTCCTTCCACCCTTCCTTTCTACACCCTCCCCTCAGTGGTGAATATTGTTCATACACATTTGCCTTTAATGTGTTTACAGATTAGTCATTTTCTGTATGAGGAATTAGGATTAAGGGAAAAGAAGGGAAATCATGAGATAGGAAAGAAATACATAAGAGAAAATTTTAAAAAGTGAATTCAGGATGGCTAGGTGGTGCAGTAGATAGAGCACCGTCCCTGGAGTCAGGAGTACCTGAGTTCAAATCCAGCCTCAGACAATAATTACCTAGCTTGTGACCTTGGGCAAGTCACTTAACCCCACTTGCCTTGTAAAAAAACCTAAAAAAAGTGAATTCAGGATTCATTTATATTCTGTAAGGTTTTTTTTGTTTTGTTTTTCTTCTTCTGGATGGGGATAGCATTGCCCATAATGGGTCTCCTAGGGTTGTCCTAGGTCTCTGAACTGTTGAGAGGAGCTACATCCATCAAGGTTGATCAACTCACAATGTTGGTGTTAATGTGTGCAATGTTCTCTTGGTTTTGTTCCCTTCACTCAGCATCAGTTCCTATAATTCCTTCCATGTTTCTCTAGAGTCTGACCATTTATGGTTTCTTAAAGAAAAATAGTATTCCATAACATTCATATAACAGCTTGTTCAGCCATCCCCCAGTTGATGGGCATCCCCTCAATTTCCAATTCTTTGTCATTACAAAAAGAGCTGCCATGAATATTTTGGAACATGTGGAACTTTTCCCATTTTTTTTTTGTGATTTCTTTGGGATATAGACCTAGTATTGGTATTGCTGGGTCAAAAGGGTATGATCAGTTTTAATGCTCTTTGGGCATAGTTCCAAATTGCCCTCCAGAATGGTTGGATCAGCTCACAACTCCACCTACAATGCATTAATGTCCCAATCCCCCCAACATCTCCAACATTGATTGTTTCCCCTTTTTATCATCTTAACCAATCTGATAGGTATGAGGTGGAACCTCATAGCTAGAACCAGTGCTTCTTGGGAAACTCAGGAAACTTATCCAGTGCCAACAGTGGCCCAGAGTCCCAAAGGAAAGACCTCTTTTGCTTGAGTCAAAGGATGATAGAATTTTAGTGCTAGGAAGAAACTTGAAGATCATCTAACTCAACTCTGTCGTTTTACAGAAGAGGAAACTGAGACCCAGAGAGAGGAACTCACCTGGACATTAGGAGGACTGGGTTCTAGTCTGAGGCCTGTTTCTGACTTTCTGTGTGCCTTTGGGCAAGTCAGTCAACCCTCTGAAATTCAGTTTCCTCATCTGTTAAATTGTAATAATAATTCTTACCTTACCTTTCTCACAAAGGAGTTGTCAATGACAGCATTTATATATTGCTGTAAAGCTTGCAAGGCCCTTTACAAATATTATCTCATTTAATTTTCTCAGTAATCCTGGGAAGTAGATACTTTTATTATCTCCATTTTTAGAGATGAAACAGGCAGACAGAGGTAAAAGAGGTAAAGATGCTGGCTTATCCAGAGTCGCGCAGCTTGTATGTGTCTGAAGAAGAATTTAAACCAACTGCACCACCTGACCGCCTCTACAGGAATGGGAATAAAAAAGACCTTTTCTAGCAGAACTAGTCCTGGCCAAATTGTGATGTCTATCAAAGAACACTTCCCACCCTTCTAACACCCATTTTCTCCATCTCTCTAGCCTCCTATTTCTCCCTCTTTCATTCTAATTAGCCTAGTGCCAGGACAACAGACATACTGTCTATTTCTGGGATGCCAAATTAATAGGCTTTTCAGCATGGTAGGGCTTGCCAAGCTCCTACTCCACAGGCTTTGGAGACTTCAGGGCTGCTTTGATCCCACAAGAAGTCATTTGGATTGTGCTGGGAATCTGAACAAGGCTACCACTAAGAATCCATATTTCTCTAGTGCTCTGTGGTTTAGAAATTGTTTCCAATTGTCCTGTGAGGCATTCATTATTATTTATTCTGATTTTACAGCTGAGGAAATTGAGGCCCAAGAGGTTAGGTAGCTAAACCCAGATTATAAAACTCATAGGTTTCAATGCCATGACTCAAATTAACCTTTCTACTAAAGGTCATTGGACTCTGGCATAAAGGCCCCACAACCTCGGGCAGAACATTACTCCTTTATTTACACTTAAAAAAACAAACAGCTTTTTCACCAGAATGAATGTGGTTAGAATGGTGCAATCCCAAGCAGGGAGACAGGTAGTGAGATTTTAGGATGGCTGAGAGGAGAAATATCCAGGGCTACTCACACTATTGTTTAGAGATAGTTGCCTACTTTGCCTCTTTCTCTGGCCCCTGATATTTTCTGGCTGGCACAGGCGGCAATACCAAGGGGACTATTCAATAGGATAAGGTGCATTAATCTTAGATATTTTCTTTTTATGTTTATTCCTGGCTTTCTTAAACCCCCATTCCTAACCTCTGTTCTCTTTTCCTCCTCCTAGTTCCTTCTTTAATCATTCAACCTTACTTGTTAGGCAAGAGAGCACTCCAATGGAGTTGAAGCCACCCTGGGGGTGCCAGTCACTCAGTGATGCCATAAATACAAAGAGAGAATGCCAGGAGAGGAGGGGGCTTGGCAGCTTCCCTCCCCTCAGGCAGAGGGTTTGCCAAGGGACTGGCTTCTTTTGTTCCCTTCCCTGGCTCCTTGCAGACTTCCTCTCAGTGATCAGAGCCAGGACATCACCTGATTCCAAGGGTTTAAGCCCCCACTGTGCTCTTAGCTTATGTCTTCTCTTCCAGCAGGAGAATGGCCTCAGAACATATCATTGCAGGGGAAGACCTGGACCTCTGTGATGGTCTCTTGGGATCAGAGTTGACAGCAACCTTAGACCATGGCATTTCAGAATCGTTGGGTGCCCCACAGCATGTTACAGATGGAAGAGACCTTGGAACATGGGTTATTAACACGTGAAGGATATTAGAACATAACATGGAAACATCAACTCCTGAGAGACCTTAGGGATCATTTAGTTTAACTTCCTCATTCGATTCAAGGAAATTGAGGCCTACAGAGGTAGAGGGACTTTATACAAGGTTCGGCATTGGAACCTGAGCCTTAAAACAAAACCCAACTATACAACATAATAACATATGTAGAACCACATTTTCTATTGGTAACCTGGGAAATCATTTAGTTCTTTCTTCTCTAGGATTCCTTATCTAGACTTGGGCTCAGGACTGACCTTGGAGTCATGGAGTTGATCAATTAATTTCTGGTGATCTCATAGTTTTCTCTTCCCAGTCTTGTGTCCATGACTGCTCTCCCCTTTTCCTCTGCTCCCCATCACCCAGGCTGCTAAATTGTTCTCACAAAGTCTCACATTGAATTGGACAATAGATCATCAGAGAATTCTGAAACTTATAGCTATTTCTTAATGATTAATATTACTATTATTAATTAATATTACAAATATTACTAATAATACCTATAGCTAATATTTATACGGTGCTTCAGAGTTGACTAGGTGATTTACATAATTTCTTATCTTATGCTCACAATGACCCTCATTAATTACCTGTGATGAAGATTAATATTATTATCCCTATTTCACAGATCAGTAAACTGAGTCTGAGAGCAGGCTAAATGATGCAGTAAGGAGAGTCATAGCTAAGGCAGGATTTGAACTCATACCATATCAGAGACCAACACTATATCGCTTAACTAGTCCAAACCAAATATTTTACAGATATGGAAACTGATTCCTGGAGAAATAAAGTTCCTTGCACATGACAGAGCCCAGATTAATCTCAGGTTTCCTGATTCCTAGTCCCAGGAGTAAGATTCCCATAGTTTCCCCATGAGCACCTGTGCTCTCTTTTTTTATTATTGAGTAAACAAAACACAGAGACAGTGAAAGAATATTTATTATGGTTAAGGATCGTCAAGCCCTATGTTTACAACCTTTGTTAGGATGCTGAAAATGAATAATTATGATGTGGTTATCTCTTCCCCTTGGCATACCTGCATATATCCAGAGGACAAAAGAGCTTAGTGATCAAAAGAATTGATGGAATTTTAGGTCCAATAATGGATAATAAGCAACAAGGAGTCTTATATCATGCCACATAGGTGACCATTTACTCTGCTTCTGGGTAAGAATGGATAAGTTTTCTGAAGCAGCCAATCCAATGATTCAAGGAGTCAGGAAAATAAACTTCTCACAATCACTTTAAAAAAAATTCAGTTCCCAAATTTTCTCTTTCCCTTCATTCTTCACCTCCACCCCACCCCCAGTAAGCATTTTTGTTTTAGGTTATAGATGTAGAATCATGCAGAACAAAAAAAAGCAGCAGTCTCCTTTGGAAATCAAGACCAGCTAAATCTCAACTTCTTTTCTTTTCTTGAGCACTGATCTATGAGGTCAAAGTGTTTTGTTTACCTGAGATGTTATAGGAACCACTGGATGATTTGTTAAATTTGGGGTGGGAGGAAAATTGAATTAGGACTCAGGATATCTGGGATAAAACCCTCAACCGTCACCAACTGATGGAGTGGTCTTGGACAAATCCCTTTGTCACTCAGAGCCTCAGTTTCTTTTGCTAAAAATGGGGGAGTTGGATTAGGTGGTTCTCCGGTCCACCTCTGACCTTTCGGGATTCCAGATCACTCCCAGCTCTACCATTCTGCCCTCTAAGGTCCCTTCTGGCTGAACCTTGTTTTCATGTCTCAGACTGACATTCTCTGTTCTAGGATTCCTTCCAGTCCTAGTACTCCATGTTCTAAGGTCCCTCTCAATTCTTAGAATTCTCAACTCTTAGAATGCTAAGATTTTTAAATATATGTATATACACACACACACACACACACACACACACACACACACACACACACACACGGCCAAGTCTTTAATGAAAAAGTGACCAAAAAGTCTGTAGCTTTACCACTAGATGGCAGGAAGGAAGCACAAAAATCTCTTAATGGTTATGTTGACATAGAGGTAGAATCATGTAAAATTAGGGATAGAATAAGACCTTTAGACATCACCTAGTCATTATGTCATAAGATCAAGGAAAGAGAGACGCAAAGGATTGCAGGAATCACTTGGTAGTAAAGAAGAGGAAACAGATCCCCAAAGGGGAAGTTCCTTGCTCATATTCCCCTAAGAAGGTTGGAAGGTAGGGAGTAAGGAAGGAAGAAGGATGGAAGGAAGGAAGAAAAGAAGGAAGGAAGGAAGGAGAGAGGAAAGATTCCCTCAAAGAAGACAGGAAGGAAAAGAAGAAAGGAAAGGAAATAAAAGGATAAAAGAAAGGAAACAGTAAAGGAAGAGGAAAAAGAAAGGAAAGGAAAGGAAAAAAGGAAGGAAAAGAAAGGAAAGAAAAGGGGAGAGGAAAGGGAAGAAGAAAGGAGAGAAATGAAAAGAATTAAAAGGAAGGAGGAAAGGAGAGGAAAGGAAAGGAAAGAAGAAAGGAAGGGAAAAGGAAAGAAAGAGGAAAGAAAAAGAAAGAGAAAAAGAAAGGAAAGGAAAGAGGAAAGGAAAAGAAAAAGGAAGAAAAAGAAGGAAAAGGAAGAAGAAAGGAAGGATTTATTAAGCCAGGTTCTGTTCACAGATATCATTTTAATTGATCCTTACAATCAAGAATTTGTAGCCGGTTGAGAACAATGACCAAGGTCTACTGTTTTTAACTATGCTTCAATGAAATAAATCATTTCCTAATGGATAGAAAAGATCAGCACAACTCATTAGGATTAAGAAGACCCCTTTAACCTGCTTTACATGGCATTATTTATTGTATACTTTGTATTGATTTATCTATGTGCAGAAGGAAGCTAGGAGATATGGTGGATTGAGCACTGGAAATGGAGTCACAATAGACAAGAATTTGAATCCTAACTCAGACCCTTGCTAACTCTATGATCTTGGGCAAGGCTCTTAAACTATTTCAGCTTCAGTTTTTAACTACAAGATGGAGGAAATAGTAACAGCACCTGCCTCATAGAGTTACTGAAGGAATATATATATATATATATATTTATGTATATACATATATTTATGTATATCTATATGTCTATTTTTCTATATAGATCTATCTATCAATCATCTATCTATCTATCTATCTATCTGTCTATCTATCCATCTATTTATCTATCAAATGTGTATGTATATTCATGTGCAAACCTTAACAGGTTATACAAATGCTAGCTAACATTATCACCACCACCACCACCAACAACATTATTATTATCATTATTATATGTTATTTCTTCCTTTCTCTTATTCTGTAAGCTCCCTGAGGGCAGGCACTGTTTCTCTTTTTTGTATCACCAGTAGCATCATGCCTTTCACATAATAGGTATTTAATAAATGTTGAACTGAATGGAAACAAAGATTTCCTTTTCATTCTGATTCTCATTTGGGAAAAATCACCTTTTAGTAGAAGGGTCTGCCTGGTGCCTTCTACTTCCCCCCAACCCCCAAACCATCTTACTTTTGGGGTCCACAATTTGCCTTTCACATTGCATCCCTCTTTGGATGCAAGGAGCCCTAACTTGGTCATCATGGATGGGACTTTTTCCCTCTGTGTCCCCTCTTCCCCTCAGCAGATGGCCTTTGAGAGATGCTGTGGCCAAACTCATCCATCATGCTTTTAGGCAACCTGTCCATGAGTGTCTCCAAATTTAGACAGGATGATTCTCAGATGACAGACACCCCATTCGTCACTGGGTCTATTGTACTCTTAGCCTTTCCAGCCTGGTGGGACATGCCAGAGATCATATTCTATTGGCAGAGCCTTTAAGAACCCAGAGTCACCTCTACATACATCAGATTAATAGTAAAATCAAGCTTTTATATAAAGCTTTAAAGTTTTGCAATATATTTTGCATTTTATCTCAATGGATTCTCACAACATCCCTGCCAGGTTGTTGTTCTCATGATACATATTTTACAGATAAGAAAACAGAGGTAGAAATTAAGTAATATTTGTTCAAGGTCACATAGCCATTGAGTGTCTCAAGTAGGATTTGAATTTAGGTCTTTCTGATTCAAAGTCCAGTGCTTTATGCATTGTGCCCCTTGTGATGATGAAGCAATGATTTCTCTCCTTGTGAAGAAGAGAAATAAGAAAAAAATCCTTATTCCTAGTAATCCTTTGAAGTCCCTAAGGTACTTTCCTCAAAACAACATTGTCAGATGGGCAATGTAAGGATTATTGTTCCCTTTTGTCAGATGAGGAGATGAGGCTAATTGATTTATGCCTGTAATCATACAGTTAGTAAGAGTGGCAAGACTCCTATAGGTACTGTGCCCCAAGATGGAAACAGTGTTTCTATAGGACTCATTACTAAAATATATAGAGAAGTGAATCAAATTTATAAGAATACAAGTCATTTGCCAATTGATAAATGGTCAAAGGATATGGAAAGGCAATTCTCAGATGAAGAAATGAAAACTATCTATAGTCAAATGGAAAAATAAACTAAATTATCATTGATTAGAGAAATGCAAATTAAAACATCCACCTATCAGATTGACCAATATGAGTAAAAAGGAAAATGGAGATGGGAAAACTGGGACCCTAATGTATTGTTGGTGGAGTTGTGAACTGATCCAACCTTTCTGGAGAACAAGTTGGAATTAAATCCAAAGGGCAATAAAACTGTGCATAATCTTTGATCCAGCAATATCGCTACTGGCTCTGTATCCCAAAGAGACCAGAAAAAAGGGATAAAAAAAAATCCCACATGTACAAAAATTTTCATAGCAGTTTTTTCACACAAAGACCTGGACACAAAGAACTCTAAATTACAGGGATATGCATCAGTTGGGGAATGGTGGAACAAATTGTGATATATGAATGGGGTGGAATGGGATATATGAATGTGATGTTCTATAAGAAATCATGAGCAATGAGTCTTCAGAATAGCCTGGAACTGATGCTGAGTGAAGGAAGTAGAACCAGAAGAGCATTATCCACAATAACAGCAACTTTGGAAGATGATCAGTTATGATGGACTTGTTTACTTCATCAGTACAATAATCAAAGACAATTCTAAAAGATTGTGATGGAAAATACCATCCATATTCAGAGAAGGAACTGTGATGTATAAATGCAGATCAAAATTTACTAGCTTCAATTTTTAAAAGTTATCTTAGGTATGTTTTTTACTCTCTAATCTTTTTCTGAATTGATTTGATTCTTTTTTACATGTATTGTCTATATTTTCATTCTGTCAAGGGCGGGAGAGGGAAAGGAGGAAGGAAGAAAAAAGTCAAACTCAAAACCTTGTAAAAATGATTGTTGAAAACTACTATTGTATGTAGCTGGAAAAATAAAGAAACAGTTAATAAATGATGACTGAATAAATGGATACCCAAATGACCTGCCTTAAGACCAGCGTATGTTCAAGTCATGGTTAACAACTTTTCTGAAAGGCAAATCCAGTTCTGATCTGTTTAACTTTCCCAGGATGCAATACGACTGTGTACTAATTTAGTCTTATGAATGGAGAGAGCTTGTGCACCAACTTTTGTAAATATAGGGATGAGGAAATGACAATAACAATGACCCGCAAAAGGACCTATGAAGTCCATTAATCCCTTTTCCAAATAATAGTTTAAAATACGTAATATACAATATGTAGAATTACAAAGGGAACCAATTATGTGGAAATAAAGATGTATTTTTTCAGATCTAAGTTCCTAGACTCCTTGAAATTTATTCCCAGATTCCTTGGAAGCTCTATGGACCTCCAGATTAAGAACCTCTGGTCTAAGCTCGCTTGAATCCTTCCTCAGTTACCCATGCTGTGGTTTGTTATATGGACAGTCAAGAAGTTGTTCCTGTCATCTTTCCTATTATCAAGTTTGGTCCAGCTGTTGTTCTGTCTTCTAATGATACAGAGGACAGAGAGGGAACCTTCCAGTTCAGGTTCAAGGCTAGGAAGTGAGCAGCTTTTAATTTTCTGAATGAATAAATGAAAGAACATTTATACTGAGTGTTTAGCATTGAGAATACAAATAGCATGTTCTAGGAGAAATCATGAGAGACAAGATTTTGCAAAAGCCTGGACAGACTTGCATGAACTGATGCTGAGTGAGATGAGCAGTAGCAGGAGACCTTTAGACACGCTAATAACAATATGGGATGAGGATCAGCTATGATTGGACTTGTTCATTTTGTAGTACAATAGTCAAAGACAATTTTAAAGACTTGTGATGGAAAATATAATTTATATCCAGAAAAGGAACTGTGGAGTTTAAATGAAGACCCAAGCTTATTATCTTCAATTTTTAAAAGTTGTCATATGTATTGTAATTTTTTCTCTGTAATGTTTTCTTTCTTCCATTTGGATTTGATTCTTCTCTCACATTATGATCAATATGAATCTATTGTTTTGCATGGTTATAAATGTAGAACCTATATTAGATTGCTTTCTGTCAGGGAGAGGGAGGAGGGAGGGGAGGGAGAAAAATGTCAAACTCAAAATCTTGCAAAAAAAATGATTGGTAAAAGCTACCATTACAAGTAGATGGAAAAACGAATACATAAAATAAGAAAATACAAATAGGAAAGTAATAAAGTATCTACCCTCAATCAACTCACATTCTAAATGGGTGATACAGTGCATTTGTAGTGGGAGCAGTAAGATGCAAGGCTGATGGGTCCTTCTGGGATGGTGGATCCAGTACAAGGGACCACCAGGAGGGAGAGGGGCTCAGAAAGTATCTGAGGACCATGGATTTTGGTCTGTTCAGATGGAGAATAGACCACATGGACAAATATTGGTTCTTGGCACAAGTAAGGGCTTATGAAATGCTCTGTTGATCTATTTATTCTTCTCTGTAGTCAATCTCTCTCTCTCTCTCTCTCTCTCTCTCTCTCTCACTATTATCTCTCTAGCTCTATTATCTATCCATTCATCTATCCGGTCTATGCATTTATATATCTGTTTGTCTGTCTGTCCATCCATCTGTCCATCTGTCTGTTCATCCATCTGTTTACCTATCTGTCATAGGACTTAGAATTGGGAGGTTTCCTGGAAATCATTTAGTCCAAGTACCTTATGTTATAAATGAGAAAACTGAGGCAAAGGCAAGAGAAGAGTTTTACCCAGAATCACAGAGATAGCAAGCTGGGGATTTGAACCCACAGATTCTAATGATAAATCCAATGTTCTTTCCATGGTATCATCTTGCCACCTATGACTATTGTTTTCAAATATCTGGATGACTCTTATGGGACAGAGAGTGCAGACTAATGTGATCCTCCTGAGGGAAGAACTAGAAGCAGCAGAGTAGTTTGGGCACCTCCAAGAAGGTAGAGATCATTGGCATGGTTCAAATTATAACGTTTGTAGTCATTAGAAAATGGAATAAGCACCCTAAAAGGTAGTGAATTTCCTTTCTTAGAAGTGTTCAACCAAGACAGAAAAGGTATGGAGAGATTTAGTAGTGGGATAGTGTGTGTGTGTGTGTGTGTGTGTGTGAGAGAGAGAGAGAGAGAGAGAGAGACAGACAGACAGACAGAGACAGAGAGAGAGAGAGAGAGAGAGAGAGAGAGAGAGAGAGAGAGAGAGAGAGAGACAGAGACAGAGACAGAGACAGAGACAGAGAGACAGAGAGAAGGGAAGGTGAAAGAGGGAGAGGTTTTGCTCTATGTTGGAGGGGAAGGGAAGGTTTCATGGAAGATGTGGCGTTGTAACTGGTCTCGAAGGAAAAGTAGGATTTGAACTGATTAGGAAGGTCTTGCCGACAGGACAGAGAAAGAGCACAAAGATGAGAAAGGGCAGGACGTGAGAGGAGTCTGAGACCACAGCAGCACAGGATTTAGAACTGGCAGGGGCCTTAGTGATCCTTTTGTCCAATCTGACCTATTCATTTTGTGTCTTTAGAAGACAAGGAACAGTCTAATGTGGAGGGGACATGTGGTATGTGGAGGGGATTAGGGTGAGATAAGGATGCACACTGAATGCTTTGCAGACTAGCCTGGAAAGTTTGGACTTTTTCTTGCAGGCAATGGGGAACCATGAAAAGTACAAGAGTAGAGGAGTCACAGGATTCACTTCTAGCTCTAAAGTTCTATGTTCTAGGGTCTATTCCAACTCAAATATTCTGTTTTCTAAACCTTTTATAGGTCTAGCATTCTAATTTTAATGTTCCAGGAGACATTAGAACATAGACTATCACATTTAGAAATTTCAAAACAAGAAAGGGCCTCAGAGATTATTTCATCCAAATTCCTCTCTTTGAAGAGGAGGAAACTGAGGCTCAGGGAGGAAAAACTACTTAAATAAGGTTACAGTCATTTTGTGACTCTTGTTTTCCCCCTTAGTTTCTTCATCTAGTAAGTACTTTAGAAAGAATGACTGTGGACAGATGGTTGAGTCTTCTTTCTGCCTCATTGGCACAATCTGGCCAGGTTGGTGAGTAGCTGGAGCTCACATGTGACTGGCATTGACCTTCACTCTCAGGGATACACAGCAGCGTGAAGTATCTTAAATGTTGGAGTCACTTCCAAGAAAATGGGAGACAGACGCTCCAGTGGACCCCTCTCCAAAACAGGCAGCTTTCCACTTGGACTCTGACATTTCCCAGGCCCAGGAATAGGGCCAGACCCAAGCTCACTCTGGCTCCAGAGGGACTCAACTGCCTTGGAAGTTGGCTCATGAGACTCCCCAGCCAGAGGGTCCACCCTTGTGTGTTTGTGTTGATGTGATTCTCTGGGAACTTGAGTGTGTGTGTGTGTGTGTGTGTGTGTGTGTGTGTACCCACCAGTATATGTGTTTATACAGGTCTGTGTGTCAGATGTCTCTCTTTGTCTGCTAGTGTGTGTCTCTGATTATAGAATAACCTTTTTGGTACACCTCCATATTTTGGAAACATGTGGTTTCATGGAAGGTGTTCTGCACTAAGGGTCAGGGGGCCTGGCTTCTAATCCCATTACTACTTAGTATGTGACCTTTGGTGAGAAAGGTTCCCTTCAAGAAAACAAACTTTGGCTCAGGATTCAGAGGAGTTGGGTTGAAATGCTAGTTTTGTGATTACCACCTGTGGGACTAGTCCAATCATTTAACTCCTCTGAGCCTCTGCTTTCCTCTGAAAAATGACATACTTGGACTAGTTAAGGTGACCTCTGAGGTTCCTCTCCATTCTCAATTCATGGGCTTAGGCCTCAGTGGTCTCTAAACACCCAAGTGTCTGATTTGATTATATTAGCTGCTTGTGTGTGACTGCACACCTATATGCTTTTGTGTGGGTTCATGGGTGGATTGCAGATGAATTTATCAATTCCATTCATAGTGGGATTGCACAATCTCCAGTTCTTTTGAAGTTCTTTTGGACTAGGAGCTGTCAACAACATTGAGTGGTAGAATGAGTACTCCTGGGATGGGATGTGACTGCAGAATAACAGACAGGGAGGGAGCCTTGGCTGGGATTCTGTGCAACCAGGAGCTGTTGCAGATGTTGTTTCTAAGGCGGTCCACCAAGCAACCTCAAGGGAGGGAAGTTTGATCCAGTTCTGTCTCTGGAAACCAACCATACTTTCCTCCCTAATATACTTCTTCCTTGCTCCTATGGAATTGTGGATTTCTTAGAGCTGGAAGAAAATGCAGAGATGACCCACCACAGGCCCCTCATTTATAGATATTGGTAAGGCTAACTAGCTTGCCCAAAGTCACATAGGTAGTGAGTAGCAGAAGCAGGGGGTAAACCCTGGTTCCTTGGTCCCACATGCTCTCCTCTTTCCACTATTCTGCTTGCTACTCATAAGCCAGGACTGTGCAGATGGATGTAGTCCCCTCCCCTGTAATCCTGCTTGACTTTTTTTTAGGTTTTTTTGCAAGGCAAATGGGGTTAAGTGGCTTGCCCAAGGCCACACAGCTAGGTAATTATTAAGTGTCTGAGACCGGATTTGAACCCAGGTACTCCTGACTCCAAGGCTGGTGCTTTATCCACTATGCCACCTAGCCGCCCCCTGCTTGACTTTCAATGACCAACAAGAGAAAATCCACTCCTTCACCCTGGCATTCAAAGCTAGATTGACTTCTCAAGTCTTGCCTTCTCCTATTTCCTTCCACTCTCATCAAATTAGACTAAATCATACATTCTTCCCCTGAACATATGTGACTCTGTTTTCACTCTTATCATTCTGGATGGATGACCCAAATTCTTGCCCTTTCCTTTCTAAACACTGTGCAATGCCCTCCTCTTTCTGCTCTACTCTCCTTGAAGCCTTCCCAAATTCTACCTGTCACCTGCCACTGACCCATCCCTTCTCTGAACTCCCACAGGGCTTTGTAGCTCTCCTATTCCTCATATCTTCATCTATCTTTTATTAAAGTAATTTGTGTACAAATTTATCTTGCTTGACTGATCCCTCTCTGAGGCAAGGACTGGGGCTTACTAAGGAATCAAGTGTCATGGATGCAGTATTGGATTTGAATTCTTTCTCAGACACTTCCTATCTTTATAACCATAGGGAAAGTCATGGAATCTTTCTGGGTCTCAGTTTCCCCATCTGAAAATGGGAATAATAATGGCACCTATCTCTCAGGGTTGCTGTGAGCATCCAATGAAATAATATCTGGCAAATCTTAGGATGCAATAGGAATGTTAGCTATTTTTCTTCATAACTGCTATTGGGTCTATTATAGAATCACTCACCAAGGAAGTACTTAGTATAAATTTGTAGAGTGAATGAATGGATAATCAATCTAAATAAGTCTAATCTTAAATAGGACCTCAGATCTGTTGATAGGATCTAAATGCACAGTGGTGGGTAATTGTCCTTGTGTTGGCATACACTTGCAAATAGAATAATTATATTTGAATAAGATGTGATTTTTATCCAATTTATACCAACTCATGCCAACTTGAATCAACCCAAACCATACAAATCCATACCAACCCATATAAACACGTATCAATTCATGGGAACCTTCTCTATCATCCCTTTGGCAAGTGTTTATCCAGTCTCTACTCGAAGACCACTAGCCTGGGGGAATCCACTCTATTTCATCCCAGAACAGCATTGGAATAGATGTAATAGTTGAGAAGTTTTCCTTCTATCGAGTCAGAATCCACTTTTTATGAACTTCAAATCTTTTCTCCTAGTTCTGTGTCCTGGGCTTGAATAGAACAAGCTCTTCTTTTTCACAACAATTTTTAATATTCCTAAAGACAAATCATGGCTATTCTATTCCTGCACTCCAGGTTTTCTCTTCCTCAGGCAAAACACCTGCAATCCCTTCTATTGATTTTCATATGACCTGATGTATCATGATGACTCTAAATAATATCTTATTCATCAATATTTTTCCTAAAATTTGTCTCCCACAATATTAGTGGATTATGAACTTGTCCATTCATTCTGAAGAACAATTTGTAACTAGAACCGAAGGTCTACCCTTTGACCCAGCAACACCATTACTAGGTCTGTATTCCAAAGAGATCAAAGGAAAAAGAAAGGGACCTTTTGCACAAAAGTATTTACAGTAACTCTTTTTTTTTGTGGTGGCAAAGAATTGGAAACTGAGGGGGATGTCTATTGTTGTAATGGCTGAAAAAGTTGCATTAAGTGATTGTGATGGAATATTAATGTATTATAAGAACTGGTGAGCAGAATGACTTCAGAAAAACCTGGGAAGACTTAAATGAACTGATGCAAAGTGAAGTGAGCAGAACTAGGAGAACATTGTACATAATAACATTCAATCACCAGCTTTGAATGACTTAGTTGCCTTGATTACAACAATGATCCAAGTCAATCTCAAAGGATTCAAGGTAAAAAAATTCTATCTACTTCCAGAGAAAGAACTAATGGAATCTAAGTGCAGACTGAAGCATAATTTTTCACTTTATTCATTTTTCTTGCCTTTTTGGCAATTTTTTCATGATTTCATATGTAGAATTTGTCATCACGTTTCTTGTCCTCTCAATGGATGGGGAAGGGGCAGATGGATAGGCAACAATTCAGAATGAAAAATAATTAAAAAAATCAAAGATAGTTCCCAGAATACCTCATAGTACTGCAGCTGTGGCTTGACCAGGGTAGAATACCAGGGGACTATGAATTTCTTAGTGGTAAAAGCTTATGGTTGAAATTAATTTTATCATAAATCTAACCCTCTTGCCTCCACCACCCAGGTAGGACTTCACATACAGTAAGGACCAGTTAGCCGATAGATGTTTGCTGAGAACATTAGCTATGACTCTGTTGAGAATAGAGAGGACTAAGTATAAAATTCAATGCCTGTCCTCAGGGAGATAACTAGTTGATGACTGACAGCAATATAGGTGGATGTTAAGCTATCAATATAAAATCACTGAAGAAAGAGATCACTGTGTGCTGGAGGGTTTTGGGAAAGATCAGAATCACACCAGACCATAGATATAAAACTGGAAGGGAATTCTAAAAAAGACTATTTAGTCTGACCTTTTCATTTTACAGATGAGGAAACTGAGGATCAGAGAAGGATTATGCCTAAAGTCACACAGGTGCCAGAAATGAGTTGTGAACTGAGGATCTGGAAAACCAATCTTAAGGTTTCTTACAGTATCACAATTCAGGAAGGAAGTAGGGTATGCAGCCTTAAAAAATGAGAGGATTTGGACAAATGGAAAATAGAGAGGAATCCTTCCCAATGGGATCAAGCCCCTTTCATAAATCTTTATGAAGAGTCTTCTGTAGGGAAGATGCCATAGTTGTTCCAAATGGAGGAATCATGTTAATGAAGACCTGAAGGTAGGAACACATGTGGGGTGCTAGAGGTATTTACTTTGTGGTAAGAAGAATGCTGATTTGTATGTCTTCGACTCTCAAGTCTACCTTGATCATTTCTGAGTAGATTCTATGATGGAGCATGGTGCAATGGAAAGAATATTGGTTTGGACATTAAAAGATTAACTCTGCTAGTGTGTGACCTTGGTCAAGTTGCTTCCTTTCTCTGGGACCTATTTCTTTCTTTCTTTTTTTTTTAAAGTTTTTGCAAGGCAAATGGGGTTAAGTGGCTTGCCCAAGGCCACACAGCTAGGTAATTATTAAGTGTCTGAGACCGGATTTGAACCCAGGGACTCCTGACTCCAGGGCCGGTGCTTTATCCACTGCGCCGCCTAGCCACCCCTTTTGGGACCTATTTCTTCAAGGAGTTGCACTAAATAATGTTTGAGGACTTGGTCAGTTCTTAAAATTTCCCTTCCTTTGCATTTGCTGCAACCAATGCTGGCATGTAAGTTGTCTCTCAAGTCTGAAGCTCTCCTGGCCTCTATTAGAATACCGATTTCCTTTAAGACAAAACACAAAAACTTTGGGGGCAGCTAGGCGGCGCAGTGGATAAAGCACCGGCCCTGGAGTCAGGAGTCCCTGGGTTCAAATCCAGTCTCAGACACTTAATAATTACCTAGCTGTGTGGCCTTGGGCAAGCCACTTAACCCCATTTGCCTTGCAAAAAACCTAAATAAAAAAAAGACACAACATAACATGAACATTCTATATGAAATCTTAGTTGATGCCCCCCTACTTCAGCTGCTGTCCCTGTTCCCCAAAATTTTGTTGCTGTTATTCAGTCATTTTTTTACTCTGGATTTTTCTTGGCAAAGATACTGGAGTGAATTGCCTTTTCATTTTTGAGGACATTTTACAGGCAAGGAAAGTGAGACAAACAGGTAAAGTGACTTGCCCAGGGTCACATAGCTAGGAAGTGTCTGAGGCCACATTTGAACTCAGGAAGATGAGTCTTATTGACTCCAGGCATTGTGTTCCATGCACAACGGTGTCAACCTAACTGCCCCCAAAATTTGCCTTGTATTTATCTTCTATTTGCTTACTCACTCCTGTATTATTTCCCTTGGTGAGAAATGTAAACTCCTTTAGGGCAAGAATTATTTTGTCCTTTTTAACACCAGCTCACTGTTTGACACATAGTAGGGGCTTAGGTACTTATTGATTGGTAAGCTGCAACTGTTTTTCATGTGGCCTTTTTGCAAACTCTTTTTTTATGAGTATTTGCCATACAAGATGATCAAGAGTTCCAGGAAATGTTGTGTCCCGTGATTCTAGACACCTGGTAAAAGCAACTGTGCTTTCTTCCTTTTTTTCTATAGAAGATGTGAGCAACCAGGAGCTGTTGCAGATGTCGTTTCTAAGGCAGTCTACCTAGCAACTTCAAGGGAGGGAGGTTGCAACTACTTTCTGTCTTCTGTTTTCATTTATAGCAAGAATACCAAATTGACATGATTGACTTTTCCCAACAGTTATATCCATTCACTCATTGGTTATCGGTTGGAGTTCTCAGACTGAAAGTAGCCAAGTGAAAATCTATAAGTGATCAAAAAACTGATTTTTAGCATCCTTGTCTAGCATTCTGTCATTGTCACCGAAGAGGGGAGTGCTTTACATGACTAGGGAACACTTACACTGTTTTTTCTCTGTTTCATGGATTTCCATGGCTGATGAATTTATCATCCTAATGACTATGCTACCGGTGATGACCTTCTGTGTACTTATAGATTCGTACTATAAATGGGTTCTTGGAAAGCTTGGTAGATCCAGGAGTTTTGTACATAATAAGTTCTTAATACATTTTGTGGAATCGAATTGAACTGAAAATCAAAGAATTCAAAGAATGGGTCTCTACCTGTGTGTTGATTCTTCTCACTAATTCATTGGCTAAAGAGATGCTGACAGCAATGATTTTCCAGTCTTTCAAGTGAAGAGGAATACTAGCCTAGAACTCTGATCTCCCACCCCATGACCAAAAGACAGGAATCTCTTTTTCTTTAGGCAGCACCTCTGTCCTACCTCATGTCCCCTTAGGGCCAGTCAACTCCCTACCTTCTAAGTTGAGAAGTTGCTAGTCTAATAACCTCTTCATAGTAAATTGCTAATTAAGAACTTCTTTGAGGCTTCCCTCCAATTCCTAGTGCATTCTAGGAAGATCATTTTGGAAGCAATAACTAGCAATAATTTTGTCTCTTTTGTAGTATTGTATTATGCTAGTCCTTTTTTAGTTATGTCTGACTCTTCATGACCCCATTTGAGTTCTTTTGGGCAAAGATACTGAAATGATTTGCCATTTCTTTTTCCAGCAGAGTCAGAGAAGACTGAAAAATGACAACAGTTTTGCTCTAAATTTATTGTTACTATTTTTCTCTCTCTCTCTGCGCCTTGGTAGACAGTCTTCATGAGTTGCTGGGGTTAAAAAACTGTTCCCTGGTCACCAGCTTTCTGGGATGAACATCTCTGACTTAGCTAGGCTATTATAGTCACCTAGTTTTTGGTACTTGAGACATTTTCAGGGTCTATTCTGCTGGAAAGATTTTGAGAAGCCAATATCACTACATCAAGATTAGGCATTTGATGGCTAGAGAATTTATCACCAATGACGATTCTGATAATGGGCATCTGAATACTTAAAGGCTGTTTCTGGAGGAAGAGGATCTCAGTGGAAGATAATTTTTAAGCCATTCATCAGTCAGTCAGTTAACTGCTATTTCTTTAGTACTTCCAATGAGTTAGACACTGTGTTGTGTTGTATTAATTGCTTAGCCTAGTGATATCCAGATAGACCCATTACCAACCTGAGCAGGGAGGGGAAATTACTTTATTAGGTTTAGATGCCAATCTTAGAACTTTTAGTGGGTTTATATATATATTTAGTGAATTTGCCAAATAGAAGAAAAATGGAAAAATCTACAAAGATTACTATAGCCAACTTTTTTTTCATCAAAGAGAGTAATAGCACAAACTCATTGGTCCCTAACCTTGCTATCCTGAGTGTGCTTATAGGAAAAGCAGAAGCAATACTAAAGGAGAGCCAAGATAGAAAAGTAGCTAGATTGGGGTTAAGAGATCTTCATTGAGGGTGCCATAATTGTACCTCCTGAGGGATTATTATGTAAAGTTTCCTGAAGGAGAAAAAAGTGACAAAGACGGGGCGGCTAGGTGGCACAGAGCTGTAGAGTGAATGGGCTGCTCATTTGTTCTCTCTTGTTTTAAAAACAGCCCATCTACTTATTAGGTCATACATTTCCTGGATAGATTCCTTTATAATCCTTCTCTTGCATAATTCTTCAATAGTGTACTGCAGTATGATGTCACCATAACCTTTTGTAATGTTCTCTGTGGCTGACAACCCTACTCTTACTCACCGTGATTCACAGACCCAGGAGGAGGATGGACAAACTCCTGATCTCCCATGATTCCCTTCTATTATCCCTCTGGGCTAGGGATTTTTATTTGTATTGAGTTGTGGACCCTTTGATGGTCTGGTGAAGATTATGAACCCTTTTACAGAAGTATGTTTTTAAATACTCGAAGGAAAGGTTAAATTTCAGTTTGAGGTTAGTGAAAATAAAGATGTAGTTTTTCCATCCAGGCTCACACTGGATTGAGGACCTCAGGTTAAGAATCTCCGTTGTATGTCAAACCCAAGTCCTTCATGATTTATGTTGGCCTTCTCCTAGGGTGCAGGATAGACCACACTCTCTAAAATTGCCTAATGTTCCAAACAGTGTTGCTCCTCTCTTTTCTCTTCTTAGAGATTATTGACTTCCCTCCTTATTTTAAAGATAAGGAAACTAAGACCCCCTAGAGGAAAAATTACCAAGGACCCAATCTGGATGGGACAGTTTTCTTGGCTGAATCTAACACTTTGCTTTGATGAGGCTAATCCTTTTATTTCTACCTTTAACACTATTCCCATTCTTCTCATCTATGACTTTGTTCAATATGTTATTTTCTTGCATTCCTACTCAGTCTTTCTTATTCACACAACAAACTAGATAAAATAATGGATAAAGTGATAGACCTGTGGTGAGGTTGACCTGAGTTCAAATTGAGTCCTCAGACACTGATTAGCTAGGTGACCCTGGGCAAGCCATTTAGCCTCCATTTACCTTGATCTCCTCTTCTGTAAAGAGAAAAGGAACAAAAATTTATTAAGCAACTACACTATGACAGAATCTCTTCTAGGCATTTCACAACACCCCTGGGAAGTTGGTGCTATTATTATTTCAATTTTTGATTGTTCTGTTGTGCTTATTATGATCTATATAGGATTTTCTTGGCAAAGATCATGGAGCATTTTGCCATTTCCTTCTCCAGATAATTTTACAGATGAGGAATCTGAGGCAAATAAGTTTAAGTGACCTGCCTAGGGTCACACAATTAGTGTCAGAGGCAGCATTTGAACTCAGTTTATCTTGACACCGTCTAGTATTCTTTATATACTTATCTCCTTAAGTTTACAGAAGTCTGAGAAAGATTTTTCCAGAAAGTGAGACTTGAATGAAACCAGGGAATCTAGGAAGTGGAGATGAAGAAGAAGTGCATTCTAGACATGGTGAATGGCTGGTGAAAATGCCTGGAGTATGGGGTGGCTAGGTAGCACAGTGGATAGAGCACTGGCCCTGGAGTCAGGAGTACCTGGGTTCAAATCCGGTCTCAGACACTTAATAATGACCTAGCTGTGTGGCTTTGGGCAAGCCACTTAACCCCATTTGCCTTACAAAAATCTAAAAAAAAAAATTCCTGGAGTAGAAAATGGAGTGTTGTGTGGGAGGAATAGAAAGGAGGCCAAAGCCACTGGATCTCAGAGTAAAGTGTAAAAAGATTAGAAGGGTAAAAAGAGATCAGGTGTAGGTCTTTGAATATCAAATAGAGGATTTATACTATACTATAGTCTACTAAGTATGCTTTTGTCTCATGCCTAAAATATCTACTTAACCTTGATTAAAAAACACTTTATTGCTGAAAAATGCTAATTATTAATCTGAGCCTTAAGGGGGTTGTAATCTTTTTGCTAGTGGAGGGTCTTTCCTCACTGTTGATAGCCATTAACTGATCAGGGTGGTGATTGCTGAAAGTTTGGGTGACTGAGGCAATTTCTTAAAATAAGACAACAATGAAGTTTGCCTCCTTGATTGATTCTTCCTTTCACTTAAACATTTAATGGCCATTAAATGGTTATTTCGATATTATTGTGTCTCAGGGAATAGAGAAGCCCAAGTAGAGGGAGAGAGATAGGGGAAGGATGGTCGGTGGAGTAGTCAGAACACACACAACATTTATTGATTAAATTTACCATCTTAGGACCTGATTTGTGGCACCCCAAAATTACTGTAGTAGTAACATCCAACATGACCGATCAGATCACCATAAGAGATAAAATAATAATGAAAAAATTTGAAATATTACAAGAATTACCAAAATATGAAAGAGATATGGTAAGAACACATATCATTGGGAAAATGGTGCTGATAGACTTGCAGGGAACAGGATTGCCACAAATCTTCAATTTATCAAACCTCCACATATGTACAAAATGCAATAAAATAAAGTATTCTTGTACTCTGCAATATCTTGTAGGTACACAGTTACTTCTCTATTGTCTCCTCCATTCGAATATATGTTACTTGAGGACAGACTGTTTTTGCCTTTTTTATTTCTTGTTCTTGGAACAGTACTTGACACCAGTAAGTGCTTATTAAATATGTGTTGACTGACTGTTAATGTGGAGTAGTTTCTTCTTTGTAACTCATAATCTAAGAGAGCTGTCTAGGGCAGGTGGAGGTTAAGTGACTTGCTCAGAGTCCCATGACCAGTATGTAGCAGCAAGTACTCTGGAACTCAGGACTTCAAGTTCTCCATCCACTATGCTACTGGTTCCTCTCATAGATTATGGTTTTTCACACGTGTAATTGATGCTCATTTTTTTGGTTATTTGATTGATGATGAATATGTATTCTACTGAGAAATATTGCTTGTGAAAGTTACCTCATCTCTTCAAGTATAGATTACTCTTTTAGAAACTTAAAATTTTTAATGATATGTATATATATATATATATATATATATATTGCTTTCTCCAATAGGTGATATCCTTGTTTCATCTTTGTCTTTGTATGACTTCCACCTAATCTACTCTGTGAGAAAGTTAGTATGTAATAAGTTCATAGTAACTGATCAGTTGAATACATAGATGGAAAAGGAGGTATAAATGATAGAAGCTGATGCTTTCATATTCATTTTTTCAGGTCTTAATAAGATCTGAAATTTTTTCCCCCATACTTTTATCTGATCCTACTTCAGATACCTTAAAGCCTTCGCAATTGGGAGGTGTAAGCAGGTCACAAAATTACAATTAAGAAACTGACAAAAGAGAACTAGAATAAAGACTATCAATCAAAGAAATGTCCAAGAATGAGAGCCACCATGGTCACTGTGCCCTCTCCTTTTTCTCCTTTTTCCCTCCTTCAATCTCATTCCTCCATCCATGAAAACTCTTGCTTATCAGCATCTTCCCGTCTGATTCTGCCCCAAGGCAGTCATATGCTATGATGTCTAGAGGGGGAAAACAGGCTGCTTGGTGGCTATATTGCTGTCATAGCCATGGGTGGCCAGGCATCAACTTCCTTGGAGCAACTCCCACCCCACTGCCCATTCTCCCTCCAAAGAGGCAGGAAGCATTGAATTCCAAGGTCATTAGGCTGAAAGCTGCTGCACGTTCCCAATGAGTGGAATCCTGAGGTTCATTGGGCAGCCACCCAGCCTTCCTTTTTTTCTTTGGGGAAAAAAACTATTTTGGAATTGGCTTGTGACATGGAAAACTTTGTTTCTAATTTTAATAAGTACTCCTTGAAGATTAACTCACCCGTGCCTCCTTGAAGCTGTGTTGGCTCCATTCCCCCCCCCCCCCCCCCCCCACCTACATGGTAACCTGGCTTGCATTCTCTCCAGTGCTCTCAATATGACCTTTGGTTGAGTGATCTTTGCCTCCTCTGGGTGGCTCTTCTCCTCCAGCTGGGCATGGTAGGGATTAAGCAATTAGGGTAAAAGCCTGTGCAATTCAAGATTGATGCATTGAATAACTGGGAAACAGGTCTTGGGTAAGACTTTCTGGATTTCCTTTAATTGGTTTCCTTGGAAAGACTTTCTTTCTAACCAAGGAGTTTCGGGCCTAAGTAGCTGCGGTGGTACACCCAGGATCTCCTGTTGTGAAGCTGTTTCCTGATGAAGGGACCACCATGCAGCTGTATCAGGAGTACACTTAGAGACTGGTCTTATCTTTACCCACTTCAGGGGTTCACATGGACTATTTGTGCCCAACCTGTGAAAGAGCATTCCAAGCTCATATTGGTCTGATCAGCCAAAGCAAGACATACTGTAATTTGTCTCAATCATTGTGATGTCATTTTGGTCTTGTTCACTAATGAAGGACAAGAACCAACCAGATAACAAATATTCTTTTTTCAGGTTATAGTTTTGGAAAGTCAATTCTGCTTCCCTTTCCTTTCCAGGATTCTTCCCCAGGAGCCCACTACCTATAATATCAGCCTCAGCTATTCACAAGTAAGAAAGAACTTTGTCCTGGCATGAGGCATCTCAAGTACAAGGCTGTATGCCAGTCTTCCAATTATAGATGCACAGTTCAGTTTCAGAATCCCATTTGATCATGCTTAAACATGTCCCTGTGGATAGGGTAAAGATAGGAACTGGACCAGTGATTTCATTGGCATCATTGCAGGATGACTGTCACCTTCTTTGCAACTTAAACTCATGGAGAGTTGCATAGAGCCTTCTGGGGTTAAGGACTTGCCCAGAGTCACATAATGTTATGAGTCAGGTCTTCCAGGTTTTCAGGTAGTTCCTACCCACTATACCAAAATGCTTCTTATTCTAATTAAGTTCTGAGATCATTTGTACAGAGCTCATTAGTTGACAATATACTCCGAAGTCAAGTTGGTAAAATGACTCTTGTAGTGACTACTCTCCTGGCTACAATAATAGGTTCCTAATGATCTTGATATGAGCCATCCAGGTTTGAAGGGATTGTTTGACTCCACAAAAGCCAACATTGGACCTTTAATACTTTTTACATCTGGCTCCAACCACCCTTTATTGCACAGTTGGTTCATTTCTAAGCTCCATATTCAAACCAAACTGGCTTCCTTCCAGGTCCTCCAAGTTACATTCTATCTCTGGTCTCTGGGAAGTTGTGTGGACTCTTCAAATACCCACCTTCCCTCTCCCTTCTAGGAGAGATTTTAGCTTTTTTCTCCTCTTATACAACTTCCTAGGCAAGGCCTTTCCTGCTCTCATATTACTTAGTGTCTGTTTTACGTTATCTGTGTATATACTATTTCCCACCTGTAAAATGTAGTTAGTTCCTCAAGGGTAGGGGCCATTTTTGTTTTTGGTCTTTGTTTGCCCAGTGTCTGTATTATGTCTAGCATATAGGCTATGCTCTTGAATGAACAAACCAAGCAGCTTACTTATCCCATAAAGGCTTGATAACATTTATTGTCCCAGTGATCTCCAGGCAGTCCCATCCCACTGGGCTTATGTGTCCTAAGGGCGGTTGTTGAGGAACCTACTGATGTTGACAAAATACTACAAATACTCAATTCCCAGTCACTAAATCTTAGGAAATCACTAGCCCTTGAAGATACTTTGGATAGAGCCAAGTGATGAGAAGCCATGCTTGATCTCTATTGAGACCCACATGACCTGTAGAGTGAGAGAGGCTATAGAACTGAAAGGGCCAATTTAATAGTTTTAGGCTTTTTCCAGTTGGTCTGATGCTTTTTAGCTATCCTTCCAATAATTCTTTCAAAGTCTTTATGGATATGATGAGCTCATCCAGATAAACCAGTATGTCTAAGTAGTTTATGTCACTGGCTGCCTTTTTCATTAACTGTTGAAAAAGAGAAGGGGCTTTATGAGATAATTTTCTGAGTTTCAGGAGAAGGAATGTATATAAATCAATAATTTTAAGAGCTTCCTAAGAATCATCATATAGAAATGCAGCTAAGTTAAAAAGAATCAACAACATTACTAAGGGAAAATAGCCAAGTGGTAGTCCCTCCAGATTCCTTGGGGTATGTGCTTAGAATGCTGTAATTTTACTGGCAAGATAAAGACCATTTCCCCTTTTTCTTCTTCCATAGGGACCTGCTAGTATCTCCTGTTTAGGTCCAAACCAGAAAACCACGACTACAATCAGATAGTTCAGGCTAACTTGAACTTGAGGTATGATATACTGACTTGCCTTGGTTTTCTTTTTCAAAGTCTAGAGATTCACATGCATCTATATATCTTTGGTAGTCTTCTGTATCACCAGAATGAATGAGGTCGATTGGCTTTTGGACTTGGTTTTTTGACATAGCTGAACAATTGCTTCAGGTGGTTTCCAAGATCTCTGTCTCAAAAAGGGAAACATTCTAAGACTTTTTGAGAGGGACAAAAGACTGGTATATATATTATGTCCACTGTCCCTCCAGCATATCTCACATCCAAAGCCTATATGATTGTTTTCTTTTTTTAATAGTATTTTATTTTTTCCCAATGATATGTAAATTTTTCACATTCTTTAGATTTTATTAGATCACTTTTTAATTACCTGCTACTCATGATGGAATTAGTCAAACTTCCTAATTATCAATAGTCAACTAAGAGGGATTTCTTTTAGATTCAGACAATGGCTTATGTGGAATAGAATTAGATGAGGAAAAAGCAAGTATTGGTACCCTCTGAGGCCCAGGGAACCTGGCAAGGCAGTCCTCAGCTGAATTAGACTTCATCCCAGAATCCATCTTTTTCCTTTCTAATACTTTGTCTCTGAAGACCCCAAGGAAAGGCAAGTTATTTCATAGAGAATGACTCCTTGAAGGCTGGAGAAAGTTATATAATCATTATATAATATGACTAATCAACCTAGATTATCCTCAACTCAGGATTGGGATGCAGGTCAGTGGGCCTGAGAATACCAAGGACAAAGAGTGTAAAACTGGATCACAAAAGGACTGGGACTATTTGACCAGGCTGACTGATAAAACTCAAAGAAGTCAGATGATGCCCAATCGTTGGCATGCATGTATGTGTACTTGGTACAACATGTATTATTATTTTTTAGGTTTATTTTTTTGCAAGGCAAACGGGTTTAAATGGCTTGCCCAAGGCCACACAGCTAGGTAATTATTATGTATCTGAGGCCGGCTTTGAACCCAGGTACTTCTGACTCCAGGGCCAGTGCTCTATCCACTGCGCCACCTAGCTGCCCACAGCTAGGTAATTATTAAGTGTCTGAGACAAGATTTGAACCCAGGTACTCCTGACTCCAAGGCCGGTGCTTTATTCACTCCACCACCTAGCTGCCCCTCAACATGTATTATTAATTACTCTGTATTACTATCCTACATGTGATCTACAGATCTGGCTTGCCCAATGCAACTCTGATAGAGATGTTTATGTAGTACCTACAAATGTACTGTGTTTGGGATAATTACCTATGAGCTTTCTATATTCCAATTGATGAATATTTATAAACTATGCTTACAGATTTAGCTATATACCTAGTGTGATTTGCAGGTAGTACTTTTTTTTTTTTTTTTTTTTTTTACTATATGAGAGGCTGCAGGACATACATTCATGGATCTCATTTTCCTCAGTTACCAGGATGGAGCAAGCTAATATCACTGGATGAAATTCTCTATACAACATCCCCCAAAATGCTTTGACAGCTTGTAGTAAGGCTATGTCACCTGGAATTTGGTAAGAAGGTTCTATAGGAAGGATCACTTTTTATAAAGCTCTATTGGCATCTGGTGTGGGTAATCAAGGCACAAATAGAGAGTAGAGACAAAGAAAAGACAATTGTATGGAGAGTATACAAATAGTGGGGACCTAGCCATGGCAAACTAAACTTTAGCATCTCATGTGGATTACAGTGAAAGCTTCAGCTTCCTCACTTGTAAAACAAAAGGATGTGGTTGGACTAGACCAATCTTTAAGATTTTTTCCCCTGCTTTAACATTCTGTGGTAAGGTTCTTTTCAGCGCTGACATTCTATGTTTTAAAGTCCAAAGTCAGTCCCTTTCAATTTGGACATTTCTTTGATCTTGAATCAAAAACTTTAGGGAGTAATCCTAGTTTAATCTTAGCTGTAGGCCCAGCTGGGCTCAGGGATATTGGAAATTGGTGTCAGACTCTGTCCCCTTCTTCAGAAAACTCTTCCAATTCATTAGATGATGAAATTCTTGAGATGGTTACATTGATATCTGCCAGAAACTGTCTGGAAAGCTGAGGCACGTGGGAGGTTCAAAATGATCTGCTGGCCAGGAAAGGCATGGTGAGATTGGGAAGAAGGAGAAGATAAATAATACAACAGCTGGCTCCCACTAATGGCTGTCTTCTCACACTTCGCTCTAGAAATTCCGGTAAACATTTTCATAGTTCTATGGAATGTTAGAACTGGGAGGGTCCTTAGAGCAAAGATGTGGAGAACTGGAAAGTATACTTAGTGTATAACTAGTTGAATCTCCTTCATTTTGTAGAGTAGATTCGGAGAGGACAAGCTACCCAAGGCCATACAATGAGTCAGTAGACTCACGTCTTTTCATTCCTGGGCTTTGCATTCCTTCTCCTCTAACACCCTAAGGGAAGACATGAATGAAGAAAATTCTAGACTCCATGCTATTTCATTGCTATTGCTTTGGAGGCCCTAAGCATGGTAAGGAAGTCCAGGGTTATCCAAATGATCCTGACACTCTCCCTGTTCATGATAAAAGAGTGTTCTCAGGGAGGCAAATCTGAGTATTCCTGACAAGCCTTCTCATGAACCATCCCTCTCTCCAGTTAGAGAACTACCAACTTGAGCGTAGACAGATGAATAGGTGCTTAATATGGATCATAGAAATGCAAAAATAACATTCTCAAAGCAGGGGAGGGGAGGCAATCAGAAGAACACATAAACACCACGCACAGGGGGCACACCCAGGTGCCCTGACTTTTACATTGCTCAATCATGTCCCCATATCTTCCTTGGATCTTTCCTTACTCTGTTTAATTAAATGACATAGAAAAATGTGTGACAAGAAAGATTCCACTTCCCTCCCTCCTGCGCATTTCCCACAAACACAGGCTCTCATACATACTGTCCAACAGTTACCACCTCAGTAGTGACACAAATGTACACATACACAAAGTGCGGTACATACAGGAGATATTTGTGGTCAGGACAACGTCTACCTCTTAAGCTACAGAGTTACCAGTGTCCTTATGCTGTCCACTGTTTTCTCTCTGCTGAATGTAGTCCCCTTTCTGCTATTTCTCTCTATTGGGCACTTCTAGCCCAAACTGGTCTCTAGCTTCAGAGTTCAATGAGAGACTTTGATACCATCAGCTGATCTTTTCAAAACTCTGCTATTCTGCTGCTATTTATTGGAGTTTAGGTAACTTAGAAACCTCTTCTTTTTGAAGGGAAGACCAAGTATTTTAATTTTTCATTTTAACAATTAAATTGTTTTAGTTTGTATAGGCCAGTTAGATGGCCAGTAGAAGCCCAAGGTTCAAGTTCCTCTATCCTTTGGATTTACCCTCCTGCTGCAGTCATTGGAGGTCCCTGGTCCCTTCCAACTCTCACGCTTTTCTTTGGGAAATCTCTTTCATCTTTTGTCAGTCTTTAAATCCATGACGATAAGTCTATATCTCCATTTGGGGAGCAGTTGACATAGTTCCATAAAACTCATGGTTGAGAGACCTCGGGACAAGAAGAAAAGCAGTAGGTGAAGTTAGCAGGTGTTTTACCCTTTACCTTATTTTATACTAGCTTTGTTATGGGGGCAGCTAGGTCGTCTCATGAATAAAGCACTGGGTCTAGTATCAGGAAGAGCTTCAAATCTGGCCTCAGACAATTATTAGTTGTATGAACCTGGGCAAGTGACCTCACCCCGTTTGCCTCAGTTTCCTTATCTGTAAAATGAGCTGGAGAAGGAAATGGCAAACCACCCTGGTATCTTTGCCAAGAAAACCCCAAATAAAGTCATGGAGAGTTGGACATGACTGAAACAATCGATCCACAACAACATTCATCTTTGATTAGCTGTCATTCCTGCCAGTTCAAACCTCCTCTGGTCTCCTTAAACTCATATACAAGTGCTGGCATCCTATAAAAAAGAAAACTAAAGAAAACTAGGTACCTAAGAATATAACAGCTTTCTCAGTGATTACTTTCATTCAAGGGGAAGTGTTGATGGAGTGATACAGCATCTTGTTCCATTTAGATTCTGCATCCTGGACACAGTGGAAGGTTCCAGTCCACCATGTCTGTGGCATTCTTCTACTTGCTTTCCCTCTATGCTTCTCTCATCACACTAGACTGATATAGAGGGCACAGTGGCCACAAGAGAACTGCGCATCTGAGACTAAGTCTGCCTAGGAGTGAAAGTCACATTGTTCTTACTTTTCAGAGATTCACTGCTAAAAAGTGAGGAGCTATGTCGGACCTTCCACAGGTCCAGTTGGATCAAAGAAGTTCAGACAGCTGTGTTGAAGCAACTCAGCACAGCTGTCAGCCCTTGGTTTCTCTCCCACTTGTTACTCTGGATATGTTATTTGAGAAAAATCATTCAACATGAATGGTCCTCAGTTTTTTCATCTGTAAAATGTGAGGCTTGAGATAACAGAATTTTAAAGGTTCCTTTAAGGTAGGGAATGGATTGCTTACATCTCACCTAAGTCTTCCTGGTTGGAGATAAGGCCCATTTTTTAAATGATTGTATATGTTGCTGTTGTTGTTTATTTAGTTTTGGCTTTTGTTCTTAGTGGAGTTGAAGAACTTTCAGTTTCTTCTCTGTCTTGGGGGAAAACACATTACATGGGGTAGAGTTAAGGCAGTGTGAGGTAGTCGGAAAAGCACAGGATCTGAAGGGAACTCAAAGTCTGATTCTGCTTCTTTCTCCCAAGGTGACCCTGGACAAATCCCATCCCTTCTGGTAGGGTCTTTGCTTTTTTTCTTTATAAAGTGACAAGACAAGATTAGGTCAGTAGGGTCCCCTTGAGCTCTTGTCTATTGTACTGTCATCTCTTGGGCTATACTATTGAGTGTTCCTACCCTTATACAGGAGTGTTGCCCTAGGAATATATATGTTGTCATAAGACTCCCTATTTTAAAATTCCTGAATTTTTCAAGTGATTTTCTGTGGAGCTGAGTCCTGAAACCCCCAGATCTCAGAGTAACTTTGATTTCAGGAGAATCAAAGGGCCGTGTGGTATATATGGGATATGGCCCATTAACAACTGGATAATTTCTGCACAAACATGTACAAAACTAATCAACCTTAACATTTATAACTACAAAAAAAAGGCAAACTAATTACATAAAGAATCAAAAGGAATACAGGTTCAGTCAGTCATTTTTCAGTCAGGTCCAATTATTTCTGACCCCATTTGACATTTTCTTGGCAGAAATACGGGAGTGATTTGCCATTTCCTTCTCCAACTCATTTTATGGGGAGGAAACTGAGGCAAACAAAATTAAGTGACTTGTCCAGTGTCACACAGCTAGTACAAGATTAGATTTTGGATGCAGGACTTCCTGAATCCAGTCTGAGTGCTCTTTCTACTGTACTACCTAGCTGCTCATGGCCTTGGTATTCTAGACTAATTAATTAGTCATTCAATCAACAAATATTTATTGAATCATAACTAGGAACCAGTATAATGCTAGATTCTGAGGTTGCAAAAACAAAAAATGAAATTTTTCCTACCCTCAAGGAGTTTATAGTATCTGAGGAGACAAATTTTACAGGATGTCCCAAAATCTTAGTGTAATCTTAGTGTAATTTTAAGCTTAAAATATATGATTATTGTCATTTATTATAATATATTTATGTAGTGTTCATATGTAGCAGTTATAATAATATCTAATTTATTATTTAATATATTTAATTTAATATTATCTAAAATGACTATTTAAATTACTAAGTTTGAAGCTACTAAAGTTTAAAACCACACAAAGATTTTGGGATCATCAGATCTAATTCATAACTTAAACAATTAAGTTTAAAACTAAGATTTTTAAGACCCTTGTATACATGTAAATTCATATAGAGAATATATAAAATAAAAAAAGATAATTTGAGAAGAGAGGACATTAGGAGCTGGGAAGGGGAGGGTGGGACTCAGGAAAATCTAGTAGGAGGTAGAATTTGATCTGAGTTATGAAGGCACCAATGGAACTGACAAGGAAATACATTGTAGATTGAGGGGAAATCAATTTGAAACCAAAGAGATGTGCCACGGGTGCCATGTGCAAAGAAGGGCAACAAGGTCAGTTTGGTGAGATCACAGAATCCCAGGAAAGGGAAGTAATGTTTTAAAAAAATCTGAAAAGGTGGTTTGGGGCTTTCTCTAATGGTCAATTAGGGAGGTTCTATTGAACAGTTTCCATATTTAGTAATGTTCATTTGATTTAGGCAGATTAAAAGGACCCTAGGTGGGTCTCCTGTGTATTGGGTAGATGCTTTATACAGGGCTGATGGAATCTTTGACCAACAAAGCTCAGGATGAGATGTGGAGGAGTCGAATAGAAGGAGTCTTCCCATCATTGAGATCATGGATGTGTTGAAACAACTAGTCATATGATTTTGGTATGAGAAAGTAGAAAGAGGGCTGAATTCAGAGGAAAAGAACTCGGTTTCTGATCCTAGTTCTGTCATTACCCATAAAACTTTGGGCATGGCCCCTTGAGCTAGAAAGTTGCCAATATTTTTCTGAAAGGAGAATTACTTTTGATTTTCTTTGGGTTGCTGAGAATTAAAAATGTGTAGGAGCATTCAATTTTGAGCATTGTATAGCATGGAAACATAAAGATTACCAGACTGCCTTATGTGGGGGATGGAGGAGGGAAGGGAAGGTAGAGAAAAGATTGTAAAATTCAAAACCTTACAAAAAATTACTATTGTAAATAATTGGAAAACATATAAAATATTAAGTAAAAAATTTAAAATGTGTAGGAAGATCAAAGAAGCTGCCTCCTTTGTAAAGTGAATTAGATGGTCTCCAAAGTCTACTCTTAGCTTTCATTCTACCATCCTAAGTCACCTCATTTATCTGATCTTATTTTCCTCTTCTATTGATCCCAGAAGCTGGATTAGATGACATTGAAAGTTCTTTCCCCACTCGAATATTTTCATGTAGCTGCAACTTTACTTTTTTTTTTTTTTTTTTTTTTAGATTTTGCAAGGCAATGGGGTTAAGTGACTTGCCCAAGGCCACACGGCTAGGTAATTATTAAATGTCTGAGACCAGATTTGAACCCAGGTACTCCTGACTCCAGGGCCGGTGCTCTATCCACTGCGCCACCTAGCCTACCCTTGCAACTTTACTTTTGACAGGCATCCATCCTCTACTCCAGTCATACCAGCCTTGACTCTGTCCCCCAAATATAACATGCTCATCCTCAGTAGTATTAACAAGAATGTTGAGTAAAATTGATAACATTGCTTTCCAACAACTTTTTTTCCCTTTCTTAAAATTTAATATTTATTCTCATTTTGTACAATTAATGTTATTTTTACATTAGTAAAATATTCTTGTTTAAGAGTAAATGAGATACCCCCTCATAAATATAGACTTGCTTCAGCGATAAAGGGGAAAGAAAAAAATTAAAAATTAAAATAAAAAAAATAGTAATAATTGTAGGTATGGCCAGGTGGCACAAGCACCTGAGCCCACATCCGGCCCCATACACCCAACAATCACCCAGCTGTGTGATATGTAAGCCACCCGATCCCCACTGCTCTGCAAAAACCAAAAAAAAGGAAAAAAAAGACCCAAAATAAAATAAAATAGTAATAATAGTAGGGGTGGCTGGGTGGTGGACAGAGCATTGGCCCTTGAGCCAGGAGCACCGGGGTCCAAATCCAGCCTCAGACACCCAAGGATCCCCCTGCTATGTAGCCCCAGGCAGGCCACCCAGCCCCATTTGCCCTGCAACCCCCCCCAATAATAATAATAATAATAATAATAATAATAATAATAATAATAATAATAATAATAAAATGTGCTTGATTCTTTGTTCCAACACCAATAACTCTGTCGTGGGTGGATCACATTCTTTAGGATAAGTCCATCACAAAAGTTACTTCCATATTTTTCCACTGTTGCCATTGCTTATCGCAACTCCCTCTTTTCTTATTTCTCCACTACCATGTACTATATTTTCTCTCTTCTTTAACTCTGACTCTGCTGTAGGGTAGCTGAGTGACAGATCCCTGGCCCTTGGGCCAAGAGGCCCCGAGCCCACATATCACCCCTTAGGCCCCAGCATCCACCTGGCCCTGTGGTCCCGGACAGGCCATCCAATCCCAGCCCCTTGCAATAAGTAAAAAAGAAAATGTGTTATATCTGACCACTCTCCCCCCATGGTCCATCCTCTCCTCCATCATTCACATCCCCACCCCTTCCCCCTGCTCCCCACTCCTTCTTACTCCAGATGTTTATACCCCATTGAGTATATCTGCTGTTTCCTCTCCTAACCACCTCTGATGAGAGCAAAGGTTCCCTCATTCCCCCTTGCCTCCCCCCTTCCACATCATTGCAATAGCTCATTATAATAAAGAAAAATCTTATTATATGAAATATCTTGGCCTATTCCCCCTCTCCTTTTTCTTTCTCCCATTACATTTCCCTTTTTTCTATTGACTCCATTTTTTACACCATATTTTATCTTCGAATTAGCTTTCTCCTCTGCTTCAACTATAAAAGCTCCCTCTACCTGCTCTATTAACTGAGAAGGTTCATATGAGTATTATCAGTGTCATTTTTCTTTACAGGAATACATGCAGTTCATCATCATTAAGTCCCTCATATTTTCCCCTTCTCCTCCAATCGCTATGCTTCACCTGAGTCCTGTATCTGAAGACCAAACCTTCTGTTCAGTTCTGGCCATTCCACCAGGAACATTTGAAATTCCCCTGGTTCATTGAAAGTCCATCTTTTTCCCTGGAAGAGGACATTCAGCCTTGCTGGGTAGTTGATTCTCGGTTGCATTCTAAGCTCTTTTGCCTTCCGGTATATTATATTCCAAGCCCTATGAGCTTCCAATGTAGTTGCTGCTAAGTCCCGTGTGATCCTGACTGCAGCTCCATTATATTTGAACTGTGTCCTTCTGGCTGCTTGCAATATTTTCTCTTTAACTTGGGAGTTCTGGAACTTGGCTATGATATTCCTAGGGGTTGGTTTTCTGGGATCTCTTTCTCGGGGGGATCTGTGGATCCTCTCCATTTTTATTTTTCCCTCTGCTTCTAGAATATCAGGGCAATTTTCCTGTAGTAATTCTTTGAAAATGATGTCAAGGCTCTTTTCCTGATCATGACTTTCAGGTATTCCAATAATTTTTAAATTATCTTTCCTAAGTCTGTTTTCCATATCAGTTGTTTTTTCAATGAGATATTTCACATTTTCTTCTAATTTTTCATTTTTTTTGGTTTTGAAGTATTGATTCCTGATTTCTGGCAAATTCCTCAATCTCCCTGAATTCTATTCTTTGTCTGAAGGATTTGTTCTCCTCAGAGAGTTTTCTTATCTCTTTTTCCATCTGGCCAGTTCTGCTTTTTAAAGCATTCTTCTCCTCCATAACTTTTTGAACTGTTTTATCCATTTGACCTAAGCTGTTTTTTAGCATGCTATTTTCTTCAGCATTTTTTTGGATTTCCTTGACTAGGCTGCTGACTTTATTTACATGTTTTTCCTGCATCTCTCTCATTTCTTTTCCCAGTTTTTCTTCTAACTCCCTCGTTTGATTTTCAAAGTCTTTTTTGATCTCTGTCATAGCCTGAGCCCAATTTCTGTTTTTCTTGGAGTCTTTAGATGTAGGAGCTTGTGCTTCCTTATCTTCAGACTGAGTATTTTGATCTTTCTTGGGCTCATTTGCAAAATATTTCTCAATTGTGTTCCTCTTTTTTCTCTGCTTGCTCATTTTTTCCCAGCCTGGACCTGTTTTGGGGGTGCTTCCTGATCTTTTGGAACACTCCCACAAGGATCTCAGTGTGTGAGGCTCTGTCCTCCCTCCTGGTCTGTGAATGACCATAAGCACCCCACTCTGCCACGGGGCTGAGGTGGGGGGGCCCTGCTGCTTTTCTGGGGGGGGTCTAGACTGGGATCAGGATCTGAATGTGGTCAGAGCCTCAGAGCCCCAGAGTCCTGTTCCAGAGGCAGAGGACAGAGCTCTGCAGTCTCTCTTCACTCCCCTCCCTCAGCTCAATGGGCTCATGCCCTGGGGGCTCCTGCTTATCAGCTCTGCCTGCTTCTCTTTCCTGGATCTGGGCTGCAGAAAGACCAGCCTGCTAGCTGTGTGCCCTGAGGGCTGGGCTCCATGTGTTCGCTCTGGCAGAGGTCCCCTGCTGTTCCCCCACTTTGTGCCTGGTGCTATCCGGTGCTCTCTGGGGCATAGGTCAGGAAACTGCCCCCACTGCTGGGAGCTGCTGCTCCCAGCGCCCTGTGGCTGCCTCCAGGAGGCTGAAGTTCTTTGGCTCTGGTGGGCCACCCCTCTGGTGGCCGGCTCTCCAACCCCGGGGAGCAGAGCCTTTCTGCTCTTTTCCAGGTTACCTTGAGTAGGAGAACTGCCTCACTGGGTCCCTCTGTGGGTTCTGTCTCTGGAAAGTTTAGAGTCCTTAGCTTATGAGTTTTATCAGAGAGTGCCTAAGACTTGATCCTTTCTTGTCGCCATCTTGGCTCCGCCCCCCAACAACTTTTGAGGAAGGAAATGCAAGTATCTTTACTGCTGTTTTGTTATTGATGAGAAAACTCAGCTCAGAGAAAAATATGGGACTTGTCCAAGTTAACTTAGCTAGTCTATATGAGGCTAAACTTGGGTTTCTCCTGGTTATAAATTCAACCCTTTTAGAGGTAGCTGGTGAAATGTAGGGAGAGCTCTGGACTTGGAGTCAGGAAGATCTGAGTTCAAATCTAGCCTCAGAATCCTACTAGCTGTGTGATCCTGGTCAAGTCATTTAACCTCTACTTGTCTCAATTTCCTAAACTGTAAAATGGGTATAAGAATAGTACCTCCTGGGGCAGCTAGGTGGCGTAGTGGATAGTGCACTGGCTCTGGAGTCAGGAGTACCTGAATTCAAATCCGACCTCAGATGTTTAATAATTACCTAGCTGGGTGGCCTTGGGCAAGTTTAACCCCATTTGCCTTGCAAAATCCTTAAAAAAAGAAATAGTACCTCCTGCCCAGATCAAATTAGATAGTATTTGTAAAGCAAATATTAGGTGCTTAATAAGTATTTATTCTTTTCCATTCTTGCACACAGCAAAAATCTACATTTAAAATTTTTTCTTTGCCTAATGTACAGTCTCCCAGACCTTGACCTGTCTACCTTCCACTTATTTATGCTTCAAGATCCAGCTGAAATTTCAAGGTAATAGGGATATTGCTTCATCTAAATTTAAGATATCATTAAGACTATTGTTCAAACCTAGAATTTCATAGATATATGGTGATACCAAAGAGTAAATTAACTTCATTACTGTAGAATTATAATTGACAGTCTTAGAGAATTGTCTGAGGTATTAAGAGAGGGTTTCTTTACCTTTGCTTGGGTTCTGGATTCCTTTGGCAGTCTGGGGAAGCCTATCTCAGAAGGTTTTTAAAAAAGCATAATATAAAATACATAGGATTACAAAAGAAATCAATTATATTGAAAAAAGTAATCAAACTATTTTTAAAAACAAGTCTACATAATCCAGGTTAAGAACCATCCCATAAACATCATCCATACTGCCGTCCCCACCACCTTCATCATTGCCTTAAATGCCATCAATCCTCATCACCATCGTGACCATAAATTAAATATTATAAGGTACAGATGGGGCTATGGAAGCAAGGAGTAGAAAGAGAAATTGTTGAAATAGTTTATGAAGGCTCCTTGGAGGAGGTGAGACTTGAGCTAGCAAGATTAATTCATTCAAAATCTATCATTATCATTATTATTGACAGCTTTCATTCTGATAGAACTTTTTCTGTTTCCTCGCAATGAATTTATGAGATAGATAATCCAGGTGTTCAAATCCATTTTGAGGTAAAAATTATATTACCATTGATCCAAATGTGAGTTGCCCCTTAATATGGGTTATACCTTTATAATGAGATTCCTCTGAGAAAAGAGAGGGGGAAATACCATGGATACACTAGCAAATAACACTGATGATAAATCATCTTATATGAGTTAAATGTATGACTTTGGGAAACAAAGTGCCTTTCAGCAAACCCAGGCCCCTTGGGCCCAATTGAAAGAATTTTTCCTCCTCCTCTTCTTGCTTCATCCTATAGAATATAGTATTAGAGCTGCAGATAATAAGTATCATGAAACTTCAAAGAACAAAAAAAATCGTGGAATCTGGGACTTACCAGAGAGGCTTCTAGGGGAGAGAGGATTTGAACTGGGCTTTAAAGGGTGTAGGGAGGTGTGGAGAGATTGAGGGGGAGGATTGCAGAAGAGAAGAAGAACATAAAAGGCAGTTTTTGGTGTTGAATTCTAGAGTTCGAATAGCCAAGTGGAGATAAAGAGACTCTTATTTCTCCTTTTTACAGCTTAGAGTTGGCCTCCTGGAATAGGCCTGGGTCTTGGTAGCCAGTATTCTAAATATCATTCAGTGTTTTCAACTGCCAGGAAAACAAAGCAAAACAAAACATTCCTTCTGGGACATGGCCAAGGAACACACCATGTCAAGCCAACTGTCATGACATCCACTGGACAGAGTGTCTTCCCAAGCCATCTGATTGTTTTCTAGCCATTAGCAGTATACGCTAAGAAGAAGTCAGAATTTGGCCCATAATTCAGCCCTGACTCAGAATCATTTGCATCATCTGTGGCCCCAGAGCTACTTTGCCAGGGATGCTAATGCAAGGGCTTCAGAAGGGAATAGACCTAGGGGCTAGCCAAAGGGATTGCAATTTCCGGGCTTACCCCTGAGCCTTAGCAATTCCCTGGGATGAGGGCAGCCACATGGAACAAACCTGTTTCCTTCTTGCCTGCCACCATTTGTCAACTGTAGTGTGGCCTGGGAAAAAGAGAGCATTCAACTTCAGCCAATCCCTCAGTGAATCAAAAAAACCATATGAACTGAGCACCAACCAGAACATGAGCTCACAGGACCTGGGATGTGAAACTGGAAGGGATCTGAGAGGTCCTCTATTATAATCCCCTGATTTTCCAGAGGATAAAAATGAGACCTGGAGAGGTTCAGTAGGGTTCAAGGTCCTACTAATCCCAGGTGGCATAGCCAGGATCTGACCTCTGCCACATTGCCTCAGATTTGAGGACAGTTAATGTGTCTTGTTTTATTTTTTTATTTTTCCCAATTTAGTGGTTTACTATGGAAAATATCCTTTACATAGTCCAAATAGGAAAGAAGGATTCTTAGAGATGTTTTTATTTGTCAGTAACATGATGCAGTGAATAGAGATTGGACCTAGAGTCAGGAAGACTTGAGTTCAAATCCAGTGTGAGTGACCCTGGACAAGTCGCCTAAAAATTTATCTGCCTCATTTTCCCCAATTGTAAAGTGAGAATAATAATAGTAGTTACATCACAGAGTTGTTGTGAAGAAAAAAAATATAACATTTGTAAAGTGCTTAACGAAGTGCCTAATACCTTTCTTTCCTTCCTCTTTCCTCCCTCCTTCTTTCCTTCCTTTCCTTTATCCCTCCTTTCCCTCTTTCATTTTGTTATCAATGGCTTGTAAATACTTAGTCCAGAATGAATAACTGACTTTTATTCAGACAGTTTAAGAAGAGAACCACTTCTCTCAAGGGAAAAGGGGCCCCCAAATCACAGCAAGTTTGAAAAGCTTGTTTCTCCCCCTTCATGCCAATCATTGGCCGGGGTCACAATCTAATTGATATAATCACCTCCATTCATATTTTCCTGCCTTGCTCATTATACTAATGAGCACAGGGGAGGGAACAGCAATCTCCTTGAGCATTTGCAAGGGAGAAGTACACAGACCCTAGGTTAACTCAGAACTAGGTGGGACAGACCTGCTCCATTTTCAGGTTTTGATCAGATTGAGGCTCAGTTTTTTGCCTCACATTCACATACCTTCCCATAGGCACAAATATAGGCAGACTACAGTCTTTGTAATGTAAACTAACAATCTCCCTTCACATTTTTGTGGAAATCAGACATCCTCACACTTCCTTCCTTCCTCCTTTCCTTCCTTCCTTTCTTCCTTCTTCCTTTCCTTCATCCTTCATTCTTCCCTTCCTTCCTTCCTTGCTCCTTTCCTTCTCTATCACTTCTTTCCTTCCTTCTTCCTTTTCTTCTTTCCTTCCTGCTCTCCTTCTATTCCTTTCCTTCCTGATATTTTCAGTCTTTAGAACACAAATCATCTTCAGTGAGACTAACAGCTATTCAAAATTGACCATCCTAGCAATTCTCATAGGAAAAATAAAATGGATAAAGGATATAGATTGTTCAGATTGGGACATGGAGTTGGATAGGTAATTCATTGAGTCAGTTCATTAGTGCTTATCTCTTGGATAGGCATCATAGATAAACAATGAGCTCAATTCAGAATAGTTTGAATCATATTTAGAAACTAGGTAGTTCTTTCAATAATTCCAAGAAATTTTCTGCCACAAATGTTAATTTCTTGAATAAACATTTTCTTCTTGTGATGTTATATGACTGAAAAGTCTAAAACTCAAGAGGATTTGAATTCCAGATGGCCCAAAGGGGAATGAAAAGACACATGAAAGAATCATTCATTGACTAATGTCAATGACTAATGTTGAATAAACATTAGAATGGAATAAGAAATGTTTGAATGAATAATGTCCTTGTCTAATCTATTATGTGGTAAGCTCTTGAGAAGAGGGATTAGGTCTTACTCTATTTGTACCCACAGAGTATCTATCATTCTATTTCTGTTCCTATAAGGGTAAGGATAGAACCAATTAGTGCTTGGTCAATTGAAGGTTAAAGTAAATCAAAGACCAGTTTCCTAAATTAGGCAAAATATTATTTTCTGAGGATAAAAAAAAGGAACCATAGTCTCCCCCTATAGCAAACAAAAGCCAGTGATCCCAGAGGTTATTCAGAAGCCCTGGATATCATTTCAGGAACTCTAGGTCCAAAGTCAGTGTTGGGGCCAGGTCAGAAAGATAACATAAAGGTGCAGGGTGGTTCCAATCATAACAGTTTCATCACATAAAGTAGGCCTAGAACTTACTCAGTTTTAATAATTTATGACAATGACTTGATAGCCATACTTTCCCTTTTCCCAAATATAAATAAATGCTACATGATGGTGGGTCTATACACTTGGCAGGAATCTGCATATAGTAAATGCTGATTAAATTGAAGGAAATATTCTATCCATTTGAGTTTATGACCCCTGTACTGTGGGGGTGGGCAAGAAGTGTCGGAACTATTATTTTCTCGTGAGCAGGTTGCTAAGCTCTTTGAACCTGAGGGCCAAGAAGTACTGACAATCATACAAAGTAAAAAAAGGTGATGGTAAAGTCCCCGAAAGGTAGATCTTTTTATAAACAAAATGAGATGTCACGACTCCCCATTTTCCGGTGTATTATCTGTATGACAAAGAATTTAAAAAAGAAAAATAACTAGTTCAGCAAAATCAACCAATACATTGACTGCGTCTGACAGTATATGAAACACGAAACAACCACAGCTTCCCACCTCTGCACAGAACGGAGAGAGGGGAGAGTATTTTGTCAGTTCTACATGGCCAGCATTGGCTCATAACAGTCACTCAGCATCATGTTGTTTTTCTTGAGATGTATTTTCTTTTTACTTTGTTAGGGTCATTGCATATATTATTTCCCTGGTTACTGTATCTGTTCATATGTTTCATTCTTTTCTGAGTTTTTCATATTCATCAGTTCTTATGGTATGATATGATAATATGGTAATAAATGCTTTCTTTTTAAATTTTTAAGCTTAAATACAAAATTAGAAAAAATTGTCATGTAAACAGAAAAACATAAGAGAGGGTTCATAATATAAGCAAAAATTTCTATTTCAAGAAAGCCTATATAATAAATACTAACATTGTGTTCAAAATTGTCCAGCTTTTCTTTCTTCCTTATAGGTTGTCTTATGTTTTCTGCTGTGTACTGTCTACTTTATCCTCCCACCCAAGGCTACAATTAATTGTAGATATAGACATACAAATACATATATATGCATACCTACAAAATATAATATATATAATATATATATAATATATATAATATATATAATATATTATAATATACATATTCCCTATATGCACAATAATATACCCCCACATATATATATATATATATATATATATATATATATATACCTACACATTCATAAATATCTATATATTTGGTTTGTATGCATCTTTCATTTTTGTATTTCCTAAAAGCAACAATACCTCCTCACTCTTCTACTTCTATTTTCTAATTTGCTAATCCTTAACCTGCTTGCTCTTCCAAGAGTCCCTCCCTTACATATGCTTCTATACTTCCCCTCCTCACTGATCTACACACCCTTCTATATAACCCCTTATCCTATTCCCTCTCCCTCTTAGCTCAGTACCTCCTTCTTCCCTCCTCTTATTTCTTTCTATTTAAAAGGCTTTTATACATACATATCTATACATTTATGTATTGTTCCTTCTTTAATCCATTCCTGTTGAGAGCAGATTTCCAGAATTACCTGCTCTCCTTCCCCATCTATATCAACTTCTGTATCAATTCTTCCCCTCATACTTCATTTTATAAGAAGTTAACTTTTAAAATATTTTCCTATGTAATTTTACTTTTTTAGAATTCCATCCAGCTCTGCTGTACTTTAATCTCTCCTTTGAACTGCTCAGTTAATAATAATCTTAGATATATGGTGTATATTTCCACATATAAATAGAAAACAATTTATCCTTATTGAATCCCTTATATTTAATCTTTGATGTTTACCTGATATTTCTCTTGGATCTTATATGTCAAATTTTCTTTTAAATTCAGGTCTTTTTGTAACAAAATCCTGAAAGTCTGGCAATTCATTGAATGTCCATTTTTTTTCAATCAGAATTATGCTTAACTTTGCTGGGTATGATATTTTCATCCATAGGCCCAGTTCTTTTGCTTATAGATATGTAGTGTTTCAAGACCTGTGGTCTTTTATTGTAGTTACTAAGAGGTCTTGTGTAATTCCAACTGTGACTCTACTGTATTTAAATTGTTTTTCTTGTTGTTCTTAATATTTTCTCCTTAACCTGGATTTTTTTTGAATTTGACTATGATATTCCTGTCAGTTTTCCTCCTAGGATCCCTTTCAGGTGATTAGTAATTTTTTTTCTATTTCCACATTTATCTCTTGTTCTAACACTTCAAAACCATTTTCTTCAATTATTTCTTGTATTATTGTATTGAGTCTTTTTTTTAATCATAGCTTTCAAGTAGTCCAATTATACTTATGTTTTCTCTTCTGGATCTGTTCTTCAGATAGGTTGTTTTTCTTAAGAGGTATTTAATTTTCTCTTCTATTTTTTCATTCTTTATATTTTGTTTTATTTTTTTCTTGGTCTATAATAACTTCACTGACTTCCCTTTGCCCAGTTCTAGTTTTTCAAGAAGTTCATTTTCTTCCTTAAAATCTGGATCTCTTTTTCCAGTTGGTCAACATTCCTTTCTTAAATCTTTTTTTCTTGGATTATTCTTTTTTTAAAAAAAAAACTGTCCTCAATCTCTCTAACTTGGTTTTGAAAATCTTTTTAGAGATCCTCTATAAATTCCTTTTGAGCAGGTAATGATTTGACATTGCTCTTTGCCATAGGAGAGGCTTTTTTGCTTCAATGTCTTCTTCTGAAGATGAACCTTGGTCTACTCTGTTCCCATAATTTTTTTGGCAGCTTGCTGTTATATTCGTCTCTAGTCCTGGGGTATGGGGGATGATGCCTTTGCTCTCAGGAACTTTGTCCTGAGCCCAACCTCCGCAGTTCTTTCCCCCTCCAAGTCACAGCCGGGGATCCTCCACACACTGTGTTGGAAATGATCTTACTCCCTGAGAACCATCCAGTGTCCATAACCTTTAGTTCTCCCCTCTGTCCTGAACCAAGCTCTGAGAACTCAGTTCTCCTGTAAGTGTCCACAGTCAATAGAATCCCTGGGTCAATGCTTCTGCACTCACTGGGCATGTGCTGGTTCCTTCTCACCCAGGACTGAATCTCAGGAGCTCCACTAGGTCTCGCATCCCTTATCAGCAGAGGTTCCTTCTCTTCATTTTTTCCACTCTATGTTCACCCTAAGGTGATTTTTTGACTTGTTGTGGAGGAAATCTGGAGAGCTTGAAATTTTCTAATCTAATCTGCCACCTTCTCAGAATCCATTCCCCTACCCCTTCTTTTTTTCAATAAAATTTTCTGTATTACTGGAAGTGGGGACTTTTCTCAGTATCTTAGGAGATAAAATCTATGTAGAGATTTTTCTAGATTTCTTAAATGGGAGTTCCAAGTCAAAAGAAGAGACACACCTTCCACTTATCACTCAATGTACCCAGGTCTGTCACATAATAATTATCCCTAATTCAAGGGTGGTGAGGATTAACATTCTTCTTGTTTTTTATTTTTATTTTTTGACATTTCTGTCTAGATGGTGCTGTATGGACTAGATTGACAGGAGCTCCACAATGACTCTATCTCTGTCATCATCAGGTCCTGTCTCCTGATGTTCCATGTGAGTATGAGATGGATTGTTCCATTGGTCACTGTCAGTTGGAATCATTGGGTCCCTAAGCCCCAGCATGTGACCTACTGGGCAGCATCATCATAATCCATCAGAGGACAGGAATAGCAAATGCTGGCAAGGAGAAAGAGGAGGAGGCAGGCAGTTTCCATCGATGATGGACAGAACAACTGCTGTGTCAGAAAAGCTGAGAATCCTGGGATGCTCAGTCTAGAAGAAACCTTTGAGATTGTCTTTCAGTGGAAAGAGTAAAGGATCTTAAATCAACCTACTCAATTAGCATTTATTAAGTGTTTATTCTGAGTCAGATACTGTATGAACCTCTGGGAAAATAAGTCAAGGCAAAAACATAATCCTTACTCTCAGGGAGTCTCACATTCTAATAACTGAATTAGAGGACTTAGATTTTATTCTTTTTGCCCAAACTCACCCATCTTTGTCTTCATAGCTTTCCCATCTTTGTTGAGGGCACCATTATTTTTTGGGGACAAAACTTGGTGTCATCTTCTCCTCCTTCACCCTTACCCTTCATGCAACCAACTGCCAAATTTTGCTGTTTCCACTTCTCCAGATCTCATTTCTGTCCCCACTTTTCCTACTCCCTTGGATACTCCCATGGGATTATAACAAATTAGTCTCCCCGCCATCATCCCCATTCCAATCTGTCTTTCACATGGTGCCGGAAAGGTTTTTCTAAATTTTCTAAAGTCTGATCATGTTAGCTGTCCAAATCCAACTCTCCACTCCTTACTCAGTAAATTCCAATGATTCCTTGCTACCTTCAGGATCAAATATAAATGACTCTATTGGCAATTATAACCTTTGAAAAACTTTCCAACTTAATTATATACCACTCTTCTTCATGAACATTATAGTCTCACCAGACTGCCTTGCTGTTCTCACATGTGACATTCCATCTTCCTGCTATGCCCCTAGATTACATTATGTGTATTTTGTCCAAGGGAGGATTTGAACCCAGGTCCTCCTGACTGCAAGTCCAGATTCCCACTGACTACTTCACCCTGTCCTTTGTCAAACAGCAGATTATCTTTGCTTTCTTTGGTCTCCTTCTCTTCCTTTTTATCCTGTGGGTGGTGCTCCCTGCCTCCTTTTAAATGCTCTAACAGTCAGCCAGTTCTTCTTTCCTCATTTATTCCAATCTGTGGGAGCAAAGGGTCTGAAATCAGTTCTAAGAAACAATAGAAAGCAATGGAGGGCAGGGTGTGGAGAGTCAGGAAATTGAGGTTCTGGTGTCAATGCTGCCACTCACTCACTATGTGACCTTGGGGATATCCCTTCTTCTGTTGCTTCAGTTTCCTTGACTAAAAAAATCCCTTCCTGATCCCTCTCCTTCTGGAAGGATTAGATGGCACCATAGGTGTGAAAAAGCTCCCAGAACCATCTGAATGTTTGCTCTTTACTGGTTCAGTGATAATGGCAGTGAGAATATCAGGTTCAGGATTTCCTAGGGCCTTGAAGAGTTCCTGGACATAGTAAATACCCAATAAATACTTGTTGATTGATTGATTCTCTCCTCTCTTGGTCTCAGCTTAATCTCAGTCTCATGGAAGAAAATATTCTGTCCTTTGGGAAAAGAATCTCAGGCCTCAGAAAACATGAAGCTCTGATGCTGCTTGTGTTCCTGGAACCCTCAAAACTAGGTACGGTAGCCCTCTGACACTACATACCTCTCCTGTCTCTCAACACAAGCTGGCTTCCATTTGACTTGGCCCAGTTGGGATGGGGAGATGGGGGAGGGACGCTCAGAACCCTTAGAAATGCTCTTCACGGCATAGGGAACAATGGGAGCAAAGGTTCAGGGCCAGGGGAGTGTGGGCTGGGGGTATGTGGGAGAAGGAGTGTGACTGGACCAAGAGGAGGATTGCTGAGACTGGAAATACAGGCTGAAATCAAATGGTAGAAAACTTTTTTTTTTAGGTGTTTTTTTTTTGCAAGGCAAATGGGGTTAAGTGGCTTGCCCAAGGACACACAGCTAGGTAATTATTAAGTGTCTGAGACCGGATTTGAACCCAGGTACTCCTGACTCCAAGGCTGGTGCTTTATCCACTACGCCACCTAGCCGCCCCTATAAATGGTGGAAAACTTTGAATGAGGTTGAAGTGTATCATACAAGGAGTTTGAGGTTTTAATTTCATATTTTCCAAAGAGTTTCTTAGGATCAAAAGTGCTTAGCACTTTTGGCATATATCCCTTCCTTCCTTCCTTCCTTCCTTCCTTCCTTCCTTCCTTCCTTCCTTCCTTCCTTCCTTCCTTCCTTCCTTCCCTCATTCTTCTCCATATAATCATACACAAAGGAGAATATGAGAGTATATCCATGCTTATATTTGTATTTTCTTGGTACAAGGCCCTCCTGAAGGAGGAAGCTCCTTTACTAATGTAGATCAGCTCTCTCTATTGTCTGTAGTTTTGGGAGAGTGACTTGGGCCCCGAGAGATGACAATTGATGCCAGACATGAGCCTTGAGCAGGAGGTTTTCACAAGATAGATCCGGAGTAAGTCCACAGACCATCTTGCCCACCTCGTGTTTTCCCTACCTGTTCCCATCATCTCTTACCAGGGGCTGAGATTGCTGATCAACACAGTCAAAAGAAACTCTTTGTCCTTTCCGGCCAGTCCTGAACTAATAAACATCTGAAATTTTGGAAGAGAAAGGTCCTCCTTTTGCCCTCATGCTATTTCCCCCTCATTTATCAACCTGGTCTCTGTGTTCTCCTTTTCTGCAGAATGAGTCCAGTTCCTGAGGACCGCAAAAAAACAAGAACGTCTTTGAGAACTGAAGTAGGAACTTAACTGGTCCAGGCTCGTTGTCGGCTTCAGGGGCTTGGCCCAGCGGCCTCTGCATAATACAGGCCTGTCTGCAACAGAACTGGGCTCTGTCCTGCCATGGGCAAGATGACAGGCTGCCAGTCTGGACTAACTCCTGGCTCCCAGCAAGAGAGTAGGGCCCTGGGTCCAAGCTATAAGATGATGTAGATGCAAAATTCTCCAGGGCTCTGAACATCAAAAGCTAAAAGAAAAAATTATTTTTTTAAAATTAAAAACAGACTTTGAATCTTTAGAAGCCAATGGAAAAGTGCAAGCCTCTCATGTTTCAGCATTGTGTACCTGCACACGAATATATAATAGTAACTGCATATGTATACACACATCTATAATACACTCTTCATACATGTAGTCATATCCATTTACAATCCATCCTTCACTTAGATGCACAATAAACATATGGAACTCCATAGATAAATGAGCTATACCCTCCCCCCCAAAACATTCAATTATTTACACACTTTCACACGTACTGTCAATCCAATGAACAAGTTGCAGAGTCCTTTCCTATACTTGTATGCACATAATTCAACATGGACATTTAAAAAAGATTGTAAACTCTCCAATATAATATTAGAATCAAGGGTTTATATAATTTTTGTTCCTGGGTATTAGCAGGATCATGAGATAGATACTGTTTGCCTTAGAAGTTTGCTCCAATGTGGATCAGTTTTTGCAAATATAAGATGTCCCCAAAGCCTTAGTTCATAGAGACTTTTGGGGATACCCTGTAGGATCTCCATGGAGAGCACACATTTAAGCATTGACTTCTGGGTTCAAGAGGCCATTTTATCACCAGACCTCTCCAGTGTTTCTCCTCTAATTTCCCTCTTCTCCACCTATACAGCCTCTTCGTTGGTTTAGACCCTACTTGCGTCTCATCTGGACTACTGCCGTGAACTCCTAATTGGTCTTAGAACTTAGTTCCTTTGGACTGGATGGGATCTTGGAGGTCAACCCCTTCATTTTATAAATGAAAAAACTGAGACCTCAGGATAATCAATGACTTTCCCAATGCCACACAGTTAATAATCATTGGAAGCGGGATTTGGATCCAGAATTTTAGCCTCCTAAGTCAGTGCGCTTTCCAATGTTTCATACTGCTCTGTGACCATAGCTAATTTACTTCATTGAGATTCAGTTTCCCAGCCTCAAAAATGGAAATAATAATATCTATCTCACAGTTGTTTGGAGACTCAAATAAGATAATACGTCTTTAAATATATAACTATAAAATATTAATCCAACTTAAAGAGTTGTCTTAATGTCAACTGCCAGACTCCTCTTTGAAACTTTTGACATTTTTTCCTAATGAGCTAAGAAAATTCTCTGCATCCGGTCAGGGGCACCAGAATGTTTCCCTTCCCAATAGACTGATAGCTCTCCTACATGTCAGCCATGAATCAGCAAAATGTTCTGGAGGGTAATGAGCCTATATTGAGGGGGACTTGCTTTGTGATTAATGGAAATTTTTCTTTTCCATTTCTAACCACCAGTCTGAAAGTGAAGGTATCTTAGAAAACCCCCATCAAATGGGGCAACATCAAATGTTGTGAGCAGTGGGGTAGGTCTGATTATTAAAGCCAGGGGGTCCAACTAACTTGGTGGAGGAATATAATGGGCAGCTTGGTAAGTGAGGAAAGAAATGAGGATTGGATATGGTGATTTTAGAATCATGTCAGTGGATGTGATGATTGAACCCTTGAGAGGGAATGAGACCACTCTCATGGGAGAGAAGGTCAAGGACAGAAGACCTTGGGTAAATGACTATACTCATGGCATAGTAGTTGAATGACCAAGGTTGGGTACATGCAGGTGAGGGTCAGGAAGGGATAAGACCCAGACCAGTGATGACATCTAAGAGGGTCTGGAATCTCATACTTTTTTGCCTCACTTTGCTGCTGGGGATGCTATTCCCATATATTTATTTAAGCAGCATGGTAGAGAGGAATGGGGTTTAGCTCCCTTTCTGTGTCCTGAGGCAAATCAGTTGCCCTCTCTGAAATCTAAGCTCTTCAGTTCTGAAATGGGAGGAAGTGGTCTCTTTCAACATCAATGTTACTAACTCTTTGGTGGTCCCCCCACTTCTCTCTGAAACTCCAATTAATAAAAGCATTATGGAGCAGGAAAGACAACATGGAATAATGGAGAGAGCAGTGAACTTAGATTCAGTAATGCCACAGTTTGAACCCTATATCAATCAAACTAGCTGTTTGACTTTGGGAAAGTCATTTTGCTTATCTGTGACTCAGTTTCCCCATCTGAGAAATGATGGGGTTGAATTCAATGATCTCTAAGTCTCTTTTAGCTCCAGATCTATTATCCTATGACTCAAATACTTCTTCTGTCTTTTACCTTCTCCAAAAACTTTGTTCTAAGAGGTATAATCCATTCTCACTCTGGGTTGAGTTGATAACAGCTTCTAGGATGGTGTCATATTGAAAAGAGTACTTGGGGGTGGCTAGGTGGTACAGTGGATAGAGCACCGGCCCTGGAGTCAGGAGTACCTGAGTTCAAATCCAGCCTCAGGCACTTAATAAATACCTAGCTGTGTGACATTGGGCAAGTCACTTAACCCCATTGCCTTGAAAAAAAATCTAAAAAGAGTACTGGTTTGGGAGTCAGATGGCCTTGGTTTAATTTCCAACTCTGTGATTTTCTGTGTATGTGATTTTGCATAAGACACTTAATCTGAACCTCAGTTTCCCCATTAGTAAAATAAAGGAGTTAGATTAGAAGATCCCTAAGGTTCTTTTCTATGGCCCCATGATCTGTGCGAGAGGGGCTTATATCCTTTGAGATTCTCAAAAACCTTCCAATTTGAAGCTCTGGGTCCCTATTGACTACAGGTCAAGATTTGCTGGTGATAAAGTAAGTGACAGTTAACAGACCTAGAGAGAGATGACCAAGCTAGGACGAGGAAGTGAGTGGACCTAACCATAACTGCCCAAGGAAGTAATGTGGCATACTTTAAAGAGGACTGGAATTGAAAAACCCTATGATGAACTCAAACCTTGGCTGGGATCATTTTTAAATTGTGGAAACGTAACCCCATGAGCTTCAATTTCCTCATATTCCAGGGAGAGTGAATACTACTTGCACTATCTCTATCACAGGGATTTGGTGAGGAAAATGTTTTGTAGAAATTATAGACTATAAAACCTGCATTACTGAACAGGATTCTAGAATGGGTCAAGCCAGACAGTTCGATGGTGAGAGACAACCCTATTCAGAAAACTCAGAGGGAGTCATAAAAGGTTGAATAAGGGAGAATCAAAGGAAGGATCAAAGAGTTTAGGGAAAACAACATGGGAAGGAGATACCACTAGAAGTTATTAAAAGCCAGGTTGGCTCACAAAATGTCTCCACCTGGGACACTATTTTTTATGTTATCACACGGTAGCATCTTCCTTGACCAGAACTGGCAGAAAGAAATGACTCTCACGGTGAAATTTCAGGAATGGAGATAAATATGTACGTATAGATGGGTAGGGTTGGGATTGGAAGAGATGAGGTGCAGGAAGATACTTTAAAACAGAGGGGAATTTCCAACTGTCCTTCATGTCTACCAGATTAAGTTGCTCCCCATTCATTACAGCTATGCTGAAAACCAACTCTGGTGATGAGATTTCAGGGCTTTTAGATGTAGCCAGACCCCCAATCCAATTCCTTGTTCCATTTTCCTTTAAAGTTGGAAGGCCTGAACACTGTTATCCCTTTCTAAGTCCCCCTTTTCACTCTGGGTCTCTTCCAGCCCAGGAAAGAACTCTACTCTGGAAGGGAGTTGGCATCTTTCCAATGGCAAGGGCCATGCTGGATAAGGCTGGGAGGGAGAGCTCTAGACCCTCCCACTCCCACAGATGGTGGTTGCAAGGATTTCCTGGAACATTCTCCTGCCTATGGACTTCAGAGCTTCTTGGTAGGTTTATTCCAAGCCCTGCTTCAAACCTCTGGGACCTTGTGCAGTTTGATGGGATGTTGCTGAGCAAGGGAAGAAGGGTGGCGATGACAGCCTTATTTATCTAGATTGAGGACGGAGGAGGCAAAGGATTTATAGGATTGTCCCCATTGGCCCCTGGGGTTGGGAGTGAGGATTGGCCAATTACATGACTGTGGTTTGGGGAAATCATAGGATTTATAGCTGAAAGGACCTAAGAGATCAATTGAGTGCAATTCTCCATTACTCAGAGGAGGAAACTGAGGCCTAGAGAGGGGAAGTTTCTTACCACACAAATAATAAGTAGCCAAGCCAAGATTCAAACATGGATTTTCTGACTTGGTTCAGCTTTTCATGGACTTGATGTTTTGAGTTATCACTTTTTTACATTATTTCCTCTTACCCCCTCCCCTCCCTGCCTTTAAGAAGAGATTTTTACCACTAAAATGGGGGGGGGGAGGATAAAGGCATGGCAAATTGCTCCCATATGCCATTGTTGACAGGAAACATGATTTCCCCCATGGTGATGCCTCTGGAGGCTTGGTCTGAGTAATTGAAGAGAGTGAGCAATGCTTGGGGTGGGGGAGCAGATTTTCTTTGATTTTGGCAAAACATGTCTGTGTAAGTGTGGGGGACAAACCCTTGACAGAGATTCTCACTGTTGGAGTTGCATGTGGGGTGAATGTTGCTTGGTGAGAAAAAAAATCAGGGAAAGAATAGAAGCAAAGATGCATAGAAATATCATGTTCCTTCATGGATCTGGTAAATTCTTACAGTGAATTGAGCACTGGAATTTAAAATTCTTCTGCGTTCTTCATTACCTGGCCCCTTCTCACCTTTCTAGTCTTATGAGACTTGTCTCCCCCATTGTCCAGTACCATTAGCCTATTTGCATTTCTTTGAACATGAGTCATCATGTCTTGATTCTGTCTTTGCATTAACTCCCCCTTCTTTATGCGATGCAGTACCCCCTCACCTATAGCATTTTCTAGCTGCCCCCTCACCTCTTAGTGCCTTCCTCTCTCACATTATTGTCTCTCTCCTGATGTCAATCTTGTCATACTAAGTTAGTTCCATGTTGACTCTATTAGAATGGAAGGGACCATGTTTTTGCCTTTCCTTACATGTGCCAGACACTGTTAAATGCTGGGGATACCATTAATAAATAGTCCCTGCCTTCAAGGAGCTTACAGTCTAAAGAATGTTATTCTACTCATTGATAGACTAACAGTTATAATTCTTGGCTTATCTCATCAGTCAGGGACAGGAACATTACCAAAAGGTCAAAGCCAAGGTCAGATGGATTGGGACACATGACTCCATCTAACTCTGGTTTGGAGTGTATTCATATAGTTTACTGTGTTTTTTAAGTCATTGCCTCATCCTTTGAAAAAAGAAAATAGGTTTAATTCACAAATTCATAAAAAATTAGAATTGGAAGCAAGGGGTCACCAAGTCCAACTCCCTTATTTTACAGTTGAGGAAACTGAAGCCCAGAATAGAAGGAAGAAATAGAAAAGAAACAAGTATTTATTTAACTTTTATTTGGGTCACATGGGGCAGTTAGGTGGTAGCGTGGATAGAGGGCCAGATCTGGAGTCAGAAAAAACTCATCCTCCTCCATTTAAATCTGGCCTCAGACACTTACCAGCTGAGTTACCTGGGTAAATCACTAACCCTGTTTGCCTCAGTTTCCTCATCTGTAAAATGAACTGGAGAAGGAAGCAACTCCAGTATCTTTGCCAAGAAAACTTCAAATGGCATCATGAAGAATCAGACACGACTGAAATGACTGAGCAACAGCAGCATGAGTTGAGAATACAAATAGAAGCAAAGAGGAAGATGGCCCCTTCCCTCAAAAAACTTAAATATTAGTGGGGAGAAGATAGCCCACCAAAGAGAGGTGAAGAGGGGGATGGGTGTGATTGGCAGGAATGAAGAGACCTAGCATGATTTTGAAGTTAGGAAACCAGACCAGGGCCAAGAGAGGAATGAAAGGCAAATTTGAGCTCTCAGGCACCAGTGAGCGAAGGAGTTTGGAGGGACACTAGAGGGACACTTCAGGGTGAGACTGTAGGGATAATTGGGTGTTCCAGGGTGAGGAGGCTGCAGAGTGCCAGAGCCATAGTTTTAAAGCCCAGATGCCAATGGAGAAAGGAAGCTTAAGAGACTCGACCATGGTCCAGAGTTAATTAATGGCAGAGTTAGAGTTTAAACCCAAGTCTCTCGATTCAAGTCCACTGTTCTTTCCACTACATGTGATATTAAGCAAGTCACTTAATCCTTTCAGGCTTCTGTTGTCTCTTTGGTGAAATAAAGAGATTATACCAGATGATTTCTAATATTTTTCTAAGGCTATTAACTCCAAATCCAGTGTTCTTGCCACTTTGTTGGCATCATTTCCTCGGTTCTTCTGTTTGTTAAACTTGGCTAATGTCACAGAATCTGAATGTATCCTGTTTATAAGACAGCAGCCCTAAATTCAGATACAGAACCTACTTTCAGAGGAAGGCACCCTCTTCACCTCCATCAACCAGACACGTGGAGGTCCATCCTTAGGGGAAGAGGCTGCAAGAGAATACTTAGCAGTGCTTAATCCTTGGAGGAATACTTTCACATTCATTATCATTCTTCAGCCTCCTAGGAGCTTTGCAAGAGCAAATGGGGGGAGAAAGGGGAGAGAAGATTTTGATGTCCATTTGTCAAATGGTGAAACTGAGGCACAGGAATGGGAATAATTTTCCATTGTGAAGATTAAATGAGTTAATAGTTGTAACTACTTAGCCTTGTGTTGGATATATATAGTAGGTAGTAGGTGCTTTATAAATGCTCATTCCAGTAGTCTTCCTACACTGTCATTTTGGTCCTAGCTACAAAGTTTGTAGACACAAACACAATTTCAAAGACATATATATATATATATATATATATATATATATATATATACAAGCATACTCTCAGATATGAACACGTGTTTGCAAAGATAGAGCAATTATAGATGCATAAACAAGAATGATTAGTATGCCCATTCCTGTTTCAAAACACTTTCCTCACAATTAATGATTAAACATTGATTAAATACCTACTGTTTGCTGGGTGCTGGGGATTCAAAGATAAAAGCAATAAATATCTGTTGCTCTAAAGGAGCTCATATTCTATTTAAGGAGAGAATGTGGATATATAGGAAGTGTAGCAAAAGTCTAAGTGCAGTTTTAGCCTTTAACTTTAAGAAGTAGAAATGCTACAAATTTACAAAAAAATCTCCAATATTTGAAGGGCTAATTATTTAAAAATTTCAAAATGTTCACATATTTCTTAATGAAATTCAGCATAATCACTCTCTAGTGTTATACAATCACTCTCACTGAAAATTTTCATCACCTGTTGCTCAGTGACTGAAATGATTGCCTTTGTAATCAAAGAAGATTTTGATGACCTCTTAATGTTTCTAACATAATCCCATAAGAAAAAATATCTAAAATAAGCAAAAAAGGAGGTATCCCAACCCATTTTTGTTCAGTTCATGGCTCCTGAACTGTGGATTAACTGTGACCTATGGGGCACAACAGAAAAGAGTCATAGGAAAAAAAAAGATTTATCTCACTGGACAATTTTACAAAGATACAGCCTGGTCCAGTCAATTAAGGGAAGCTACTTTCAGTCATGTGGAATGGGATGCAGTATGCCTCCATGCTGGGCGATCTGGATGTACTTGGGCCATAGGAGAACCAACTCCTTAACAACTAAATTATTTTAATTTTGAATATGCTAAATATCAATAGATGTAACCATACAAGCAAAAGCTCTTTCAGAGTGTCCTCAATAATATTTAACAGTATAAACTGGTCCTGAGACTAAAATGTCTTAAGAAACCTTAAAGGAAACCAAAGATTGATTCTAACATGTGGTGATGAGAAGGGATAAAGCTCCCAGCATTAGGAATGGGAACTACAAAAGACATGGAGATGGGAGATAATCCTGGTGCTAGTTAAATCAAATTCAGGCCTCCCAAGTCTAGGCCCAATGCTTTCTCCACCAAGTAAAACTCATCCTCACAATATTTCAGTGTGTGTGTGTGTGTGTGTGTGTGTGTGTGTGTAATGTATGTATTACATACCTTAGTAAGTTTTCATATAATACATAGATGGATATCTCTATCTCTATCAAATTGATACTGATCTTAGGAAATTTTGCATATATTTATAGATGATATTTATATCTATCTACCTATCCATCTCCCTGGTATTACATTATATGTTATGTATGTATGTATGGTTTGACTTAATAAGTTTTACACACAGAGATATAGAGAAATATCTTTATCTGCATCTGTTTATCTAAATATATGCTATTGATCTTAGTAAGTTTTACATATATAACTATAGGTGATATCTATATCCATCTGGTATTGATCTTAGTAAGTTTTACATATAGAGAAAGAGATAGATATCTGTATCTGTGTCTGTATCTAACTATATGATATTAATCTTAGCAAGTTTTACATATATTGGTATAGATAATATCTATATCTGTGTATGTATCTGGAATTGACCTTATTCTTTTACATATGGAGACACAGATAGTTATCTGGGTCTCTCTCTCAATTTCTCTTTTTCTCTTTCTCTACATTTATCTAACTATATGATATTGATCTTAGTTAAGTTTTACAGATTTATCATCTATCTATCTATCTATCTATCTATCTATCTATCTATCTATCCATCTGTCTGATGTATATCTTAGTAAGTTTTACTTTGCTCCAAATCTTTATAAAACCAGAAATCAGCCTACATAGTTAGTACTCCCAAATGAGGTCCTATTTGTAAATCTCTTTGCAAACCTTACAAAGCTTTGTAAATGCTGATTATTATTATTAATACTTTTTTGAGGGTATGTATGACATTGATTTTCTTCCTCTCAAAGAAGTGTCCTTGAAAGGAAGAACATTCATGATAAATACTGACATTTTAGGGAGTCATACAGAAAAGGTTTCTCAAACACAAGCACATGCTGCTTCCATGAGTTAAGAAGAGTCTTCCCCTCCCCCCCATCTGCCTTTCATTAGGAGGTGAATGAAGCAGACTTGCTCAATCCATCGGATAATGGAAGTTTAATGATTCCCTAGTGTCAATAACATGCAAATCCACATGATTATTGAAATCAAGGGACTGCACCATTACAGGCTGGAACTCATCATAGAACAAGGAATAAGTCAAAGAATTGTTATAATCAAAAGTTACAGCAAGACTTTGAAACTGGGAAAGAGAATCAAGGCCTATCAGGGCAGTGAGTTCACAGAAAGACCATGGGATTCCAAGCTGGCCATGAGAATAAGCACTTGGAGGAACTGAGTTCTGCTCTTGGTCCAGGATTTCAAGGAAGTCCCTGACCATGTGTGGAGGTCTTATTGTTATAATCTGGGCCATCTGAGGCACTGGTGAGAGCCAGGAGCTATAAAACCTCAGAGGCCTCAGGGTTTAGTCATCGCTTTGCAGGCCAGGGGAGTTTGTGATGAAAGGTCGTAACTTGTAACCTGAGCATCCACCGAGTCCAATGTTCCCTTCTCGACCCTTCTCAAAGCCTTGCTTTAGGGTCCAAGGTTCTGCATGTCAGCAATATGGATCCAGGGGGGCCTTCCCCTCCTTCCTTGGTCTGAGCCTTGGTTCAAACAGGTTGAGGATTTTGCTTCATGTATTTCCTTAGTGTTGGGAGACAGGGGAAGGAAAGTGGCATGGTGACAATCAGAGCCATGGAAGACAGGTAGGTTGGATGGACAGGACACTAGGTAACAGATAGTTGGAGTGGGCCAGATCTGTGATTTCAGAAGATCCTAAGACAAGATCCTTGGTAAAGACCTTAAGGGTCATCTAAACCAACCCTCTCATCTTTCAGATAGGAAATCATGACCCAGAAAAAAAATCCAAGGTCAAAAAGATAGGAAGGAACAAAATTGAGATTTTCCAGGTATGAGGAACTCCTCATGGAGAAATCCCTTCTACCAGTGCAGATGCAACCCTGCTATAGGCAGTTAGGTTTGGAGGAGAGAACAGTGGGCTTTGAGTTCAAACCTGAGTTCAAATCCTGCCTAAGATAATCCTAAGTATGGGACTCTGGGCAAGTCATGTAACCACTCACAGTCTTATTTGTATGGATAATGATGGCACCTATGAATAAGAGAAGAGATGTGATCCAGATCTCCAGAACTTCTGACTTCTTTTTACTCAATATTCTTTTTACTCTATCTCACACCCAACATGTCATGGACATATGTAAGCAACTAGGCTGCAGGCTAATGATAGAAATGTTTTAGTGTTACTTTTTTCTTTTTTACTATTCTGTCTTATAAAATAACCCTGCCTTGAGCTAGTTGTGTTCTCTCTGCCAAATTTGTAAAAATAAACACATATTAGGAATTTGTTAATCAATCTGGGCCTGGAGTCAGAAAGACTCATCTTCCTGAGTTCAAATCTAGCCTTAGACACTTCCTAGCAATGTGACCTTGGGTAAGTCTCTTGACCCTGTTTGTTTCAGTTTCCTGATCTAAAATAAGCTGGAGAAAGAAATGGCAAACCACTCCAGCATCATTGCCAAGAAAACCCCAAATGGATTTATGAAGACATAAATGAATAAGAGCAAATTAACACTTCTAGATCACAGAACATGTAGAGAGGAGTAATTTTAAAAAGCTTAGAAAAATGGGAAGGATCCAAGTTGCAAAAAGACTTTAATTGACAGGATTTTATATCTTATCTTTGGGTTAATAGAGAACCATTAGAGTTCATTTGAAGTGATATGGCCAGTCCTGCTAATTTAGGAAAATCATTCCAGAAGTTCTATAGAGGATGGATTGGTATAGGATGATGTCTGAAGCAAGGAGACCAATCTAAAGATAATTGTGGTGATGAGATCATGAGATCCCCAAGTTGGTGACTGAAAATAAGGGAAAAGGATCTTATATACAAGAGATGGTGTGAAGATAGAAATAGTAACTTTTGGCAATGGATTGTACATATGGCACCAGTGCTGGAGCCCTGTGATTGAGAGGATAGTGGTACCCCCAAAAGTAATATGGGAAGCTCAGAAGAAGAGATGGTCGATGAGGAAAGATAATGAATTCTGTTTTGCATTGAGTTTGATATGGAACTCAGGAAGGAGTTTATATTTATATAGATTTATATTTGTATATATTTATATACATAATTTGTATATATTTATATATGTATGTATGGCTCAGAAAACAGGGTGTTTGGACTGGAATCAGAAAGACTCATCTTCAGCTTCAGATACTTACTAGTTATGTGACCTGAACAAGTCACTTAGTTTTGTTTACTTTAATTTTCCATCTGTAACATGAGCTGGGAGTTTCTTTGCAAAGATGCTGGAGTGACTTGCCCTATCCTTCTCTAACTCATTTCATAGATAAAGAAGCCGAGACAAACAGGGTGAAGTGACTTGCTCAGGGTCACATAACTGGATTTGAACTCAGGAAGAAGAGTGTTCTTGACTCTAGGTGGGGTACTTTACGGTTGTCCCCTATAACATATACTCAAGGTCTTTTACCTTCTTAGTATAGTGTTTCCGAATTATCAATGTCCTTCTTAAACCATCTGGAACTGGATACAAGACTTCAGGTAAGTTCTGAGAAGGGAAGAATATAGGGAGACTCTCACCTCCCTAATCCCAGAGGTTGTGCAGACTGTATTTAATGTATAGACCCCATGACCTATACTTGCTCCTTCCTTCTAACTTGATGTCAGTGAGAAGAGTCATTCATAGTGTGGTACAAGGGTTAGGGGTATTGCTATATTCTAGGGGAGTATCTCCATAGGCCCTTCCTTGTCCCCTCAAGACAATGTTGCCCCAGACTGTCTTGGTACATTTGGCCTATTTCCCTTCCCATCTGGTATGATATAGTTGAAAGAAAACTGTTTTGGGAATCAAAGCAGTTGGACCTGAATTTAGACTGTTTCTTACTTATATGACCTTAGGTCAATCACTCTTTGGGTTTCCCTTTTGGGGTTGGACAAGGTGACTTCTTCTGATTCTAAATCCTTTGCTTCTGTGAATTGAAAAGAATTTCATGTTAATCCGACATTTTCTGAGGAAGGGACAGATTGGAAACAGCTGAGTAGTTTCCCACTGGGGTGGGGATGGGGGGGGGGAGTAGATGCAGAGTTTTCCAGCTCTAGAGAGGTTCCTAGGATGGTAAGAGTTAGCTCAGCTGCACCCCAAGGTTACAATAGTCCAAGCCTTCCGGTGGGTTTGTGTTTGGAGTTGATTCTTCTCTTTGCATTTGCTTTTAATAAATCCCTTGTCAAATCCTGCTCCCGGAAAATGTAGCCATTCATGGCTTCGACAATGGGGCGGTTTGGAAATGCTTCACAGTGTATTGATTTCCCCAAACTCCTCCATTCAAGGCCTGTTTTCCAAGTGGCGTGTGCACCAAAGCTCCAATCCATTAAATATTTACCCGCTTGGAAAAGCTACATGTTTAAATAACCCCCCAATGACTCAAATACACAATTTGGCAAGCTGCACACTTTTAATGTCAATGAAACTCATGGCGTTTTCCAAGAATAAGTTAAAAGACTTGAGTTTATGTATGCTTCGGAATGAGCTACTATGGAGATTTGGTTATTAGAAGAAAGCCCCAGCATGCCCCTCAGGACCTCTGGTGGCTGCCACTGTCTTCAGGGGGCTAGCATGGAACCTTAGCTGGGAAACTGTGTTCTTGACCCATTTTCTTTATTTTCTTGGACAATTCATGTAGTTTCTTTACACCTCAGTTTATAGATCTGGAAAATGGGATCATTGATTCCTGCTCTGCTGCGATTCTTTAGGATATCTTTGAAGATTCAATGAAATAAGATATGAGACATTTTTTTTTGGAAAACTGCAAAACCTGATACAGAGATTTCTTATTATAACATAGAGCAAGATTCTGACCCTGTGAAGGATTTCTGGGTTATTTAGGTAGTTTCTGGAACATTTTTTCTTTTAATGTGGACTTCCAGCATCAATTAGATGGCATTCAAATATGGACAGGTAAATGAACTGTGATATCTGCAATTTATTAATATTAATCTCAGAATTTGAGAGTTTGTATTTCCTCATCTAGTTCATCCTATGTAACATACCTGAAAAGGAGTCATCCAGTTTACTGATGAAGGAGGGAGAACTCATTACTTCTGGAGGCAACACATCCCATTTTATGGCACCTCTAATTATTAGGAAATTTTTCCTGATATCAGTGCCAACTTCTACCATAAGTATGATCTCCCTTACACATGATACTACAAATATTTAAAAAAAATTTTTACTTATTTAAGGCAATGGGGTTAAGTGACTTGCCCAAGGTCATACAGCTAGGTAATCATTAAGTGTCTAAGGTCAAATTTGAATACAGGTTCTCCTGACTCCAAGGCTGGTGCTCTATACACTGTGTCACTTAGCTGCCCACCGATACTATAGCTACTTGAAGACACCTTTCATATTCCTCTGGAGTTTTTTTCTTCTCCAGACTAAATATTTCCTGTTCCTTCAACTAATTTTCATATGATATACACTCAAGATTCTGTACCAACCTAGTGACCTTTCTCTGTTCATTCTCCAGCCCTTCTGGGATATGGCGTGGTGCTCAGAACTGAATCCAACAACAGTACTAATAAGAATTAGCATTTATATGGCACTTTGAAGTTTGCAAAGGTCTTTAAAAATATTTAATCCTCACAAAAGTTCAGAGGTAAGTACTATTATTATTATTCTCATTTTACAGAGCAGGAAACTGAGGCAGTAAGAGATTTGTGACTTTCTCAGAGTCACATAGCTAGTAAGTGTCTAGGGCCAGATTTGTATTCAAGTCTTCTTGATACCAGATCTAACACTCCTCACTGTGTCAGTGTGCCACATAGCTGCTACCTAGCCAGATTTCTAGCTGAGGTCTGATAAGGGCACAGTACAATGAGAACTCCTAGAAATAATTTTTTTCTCTTAATGCTGCCCAGGATCACACTGTTGACTTACATTTAAATTTTTAGCCCACACATTGAACAAGTGCTGCCTAACTATAACTTACCCAACTTGTACTTGTAAAGGTGATTTTTTTTGGTACCCTAATATAAGACTATATTGATCCCTATCAAGGTACATCTTATTTTGTTCAGTCCAGTTTTCTGACCTGCTTTTATCCCAGTCCTACTGTCTTGTAAATTAGTTCTTCCTTTCTGCTTTCTTTCATCTGCAAATTTGATAAGCTTACCAGCCATGCCTTTATTTAAGGCATCAATAAAAATGTCAAAGAACAGAGGATGGAGCCTAGATTCTTGGAGACTCCATTGTAGATATCCTGCCAGTTGACAATGAACCATTATCAGATACTCTTTGAGTCTTTCCATCTGTAGAGCTCTTTATCCTTCTAAATTATTGGTATACTCTCCACAAAAGTAGTTTGAGATACTTCATCAAAACCTGGATGGTGCAATGGCTGGAACACTGGGTTTGGAATCAGGAGGACCCCATATTCCTGAGTTAAAATCTGGATCCAGACACATCCTGGGAAAGTCACTTCACCCTGTTTGCCTCAGTTTTCTCATCTGTAAAAATGAACTGGAGAAGGAAATGGCAAACCACCCCAGTATCTTTGCCAGGAAAACTCCAAGTGGGTTCACAAAGGATCAGAAGTCACTGAAAAGTGTCTGAAACTCAAAAGTTTTTCTAAAACCTAGATGTACCAAACATGTTGAAATTTCCTCATTCATTAATTTAATAATTCTACAAGAAAAGAAAAGAATCTTGTCTGGTTTAACCTGCTCTAGATGAAGCCACACTAGTTCTTTGTAATCAAAATTTTGAGATGTCCATCCCTTTAATCATCTCTTTAATAATCTTCTTTAGAATTTTGCTGAGAATAAAAGCCAGTCTCTAGTCTAGAGTTTTCAGACTCTTGTTCTCATCTCTTTTTTGAATTGAAGCATTTGCCCTTCTCAAATCTTGTGACACCTTTGCTGTTTTCTATGAGTTTTCGAATATTACTGACAAGACACTCAGCAATTGCATCAATCATTTCTTTCAGTCCTTGAAGACAGAATTCATCTGGGTCATACAATCTGAATTCATCAATGGCTGTTTGGTACCTCCTTACAATTGACTTAATTATCTTGGGTATGAACCCTCTTTTAGTCATTTTTGTTCTGTGATTTCAATTATAGAAGTCATTGTCCTTGGCACAGAAAATAGAAGCAGAACAAAAATTGAGCAGCTGTAGCTTTTCTCTGATGTCAATGATCATTATTCCATGTGCCCCAAGAAAAGGTCCTGAAGTTACTTCATGTTGGATAGAATGTCCAGATAGAGCCTCATTTATAGAAATTTACTGTAGAGAGGAAATTCACTGAAAGCTACCTTTCCAATCCTCCAACTGGAGGCAAGAATTGTCCTAACTCTTTTCTTTGTAGTAAAAAAGCAGCAGGTGGCTCAATGGAAACAATACTCACTGCTTCTAGAGTCAGAGGATGCAGGTTCAAATCCTATCTCTGATGCTTAGCATTAGTATGACATTAGGCAGATCAGTTGGGTACACTGAGCATTGGTTTCCTTTCTGTAAAATGAAGGAGTTGAACTGTATGGTCTCTAGGTCTGTTGCAAATCTAAGTCTACAACACTGGGAAAATTGCAGCTCCATCAAGGGGGCATCATAAGTTGGTGCCCTATCAGTGATTGTGAAAGGGGGAAGCCTACCACGATAATTCTGCAACTCCCTTTCAGAATGTCTTCCACGGCCCTTTAGTGCCTGCCTAGAATCAAGACTTCTCTTGTGCCCCAGTGTAACATTTCCTTAGATTCATAGAATGTTGGAGCTAGAAACGACCTTGGAATGCTGTTGAAAGAGAGACTGTTAGAACTGGAGGAGGTTAGGATAGATCAGACCAGGAAAGATTAGAATGTTACAGTACAGATTATTGAAACTAAAGATTTCTTAAAGCTGAGACAGAGCTGGAATGGACTTTTTAGAAAATAAACTATCTGTTGTTGAATTTTCAGTGCCTACCATAGGGTCTTGAATAAAGGATGCTTAGTATGTAAGACATTCTCGCTCTGATGCATTGTCTTTCCAGTGTTGGTCCATTGGAAAATATCTTAGCCTTCTTTTGACCTGAACGTCCTAATTTGATGATCAATGATAATGATTCCTTAGAAACAGATTCACTGTTATCAATTGAATAATTGGTATTTATTAGTTGTATTGCTGTTCATTTCAGGCATGTTTGACTCTTTGTGACCCCAAATGGGATTTTCTTGGTAGAGATGCTGGAATGATTTGACTTTCCTTCTTTACTTTGTTTACAGATGAGGAAAATGAGGCAAACAGGGTTAAGTAACTTGCCCAGGGTTACACAGCTATTAAATGTGTGAGGCTGAATTTGAACGCATGAAGATAAATCTTTCTGTTTCCAAGCCCAGTGCTTTATCCACTCCACCACCTAGATACACCTGAGTATTTAAGGAGCTCCTTCTAAAATAGTCCCTTCTGGCAATAACTTTACATTTATCAAATATAATAACAATATAATATACTGATCATGTAACACTATGATTTTTTATATAATTATAAATATATAGCTAGTTATAACTTGAAAACAATATATTACATAAAATAATACAATAAAATAACAATATAATGCTTAGTATACTATAGAATAGAAAATCTTTCACATCCATCTCATTAAAGTCTCATTAGTCACTGGAATCATTATTTCCATGGGGCAGATGATGTGACCAAAGTCTAGAGAGATAAAAAGACATGATTAGGCAAATCAGTGTTGAGGGCAGAATGAGATCTTTGATCTCTGGGATTCTAATTAAGTTCTCATTATTACTGTTATCATTAACAAGAACAACATATGTTTTCTGAACATATAATGTGGACTTATAGTCTAGTTGGGAGAAAAAAGACACTAAATAAGACCAAAAGCTATATGCCATTAGGTTAGCAGTCAAAGCAATTCTCAAAAGAAGAACTGAAATCTATTAAGAATGATGTGGAAAAAAAAGACTCTAAATTATATGTGTCAAATGGATAGCCCAATTGGGCAGCAATACCCCTGAGTGTATCTCAAACCAGATTAAAATGTAATTGGGAAATTTTTACTATAATAAATTTAAAAATGTAACAATATATAGTTAACATTACATCTAAAAAATGTCATTATGCAGCATATAAGGATCCTTATCTATAGATTAGTGATCACCTTATCTATTTGAATTTACTACCCACTGTTCTAAATGACTAGTAAGATATATTCAAATCAAAATAGTCCTGTGGTTTTATCTCACATCATGCAAGATAGCAACAAGGTCAAAGAATGGAAAAAGTCAAAGTAGAAAAGGTTGAACAAAAATAGGCCCTCTAATATATTGCTGGTGGAGCTGTGAGTCAGCATAGCCATTTGAGTAAGCACTTTTCAATTATACAAATAAAATGATCAAAATGTCCACACCTGACTCTAATGAAGTCATTAATAAGAAGGCTCCATCTACACTAAAATATTTATAGCAACATTTTTTGTTTTGTCAATAGCAAAGAATTGGAGACAACTTATATTTTTATCAATTGGGCAATGATTAAACGGATTGTGGTGCAGAATTGCCATGAGTTGTTATTGTGCTTTTAAGAAAAATATGATGAAGGTGGAAAATCTCAGACATACTTATATGATCTTTGTAAAGAGAAGTAAACAAAGAAAGAAGACAAGAAAATAATGCATATAATGACTACAACAAAGAAAGAGCAACTACAAAACAGTCAAAAGTAAATGCTGCAAAATTATAGAACAAGCCTAGTCCAAAAGAAGAAATATGAGATGATACTCCCACCCCACACTTTTGAAGAGGTGTAAGGTCTATTATGGATATAAGGCATATATTTTTCAGACTTTATCAATTATATTGACCATTTTCCTATTTTTTGGTCTCTTCTTTTCCATTCAAAAATTGTATTTGTTCCCTGGGATGGTTCTCTAGGATCAGGAAGGGAGGGAATAACAGAAAAAATTGACATTAAATACAGCTATAAATAATATTAAGAAGATATGCTCTTAATAAACCTTTGAATGTCAGATCTTAGAATCATAGAAATTCAGATTTCAGAAAGGAACACAACATCTAATGTAAGTTTATATTGAAAAAAGAATCCCCATTATGACACATCCAATAAGTGGTGATCAAGTCTCTTCTTGAAGACTTCCAATATAGGGGGAACCACTGGCAGCCCTTTCTTCTTTTGAATAGCTCGTTGTAGGCATTTTTAACCCCTTTCCCCCAACATGATATAAATTTCCAGGAGACTATGAATTTGAATGGGAAAAATTGGAACTTTATTTCAATATAATCAATGTGAATTTCAATTCAATGTACTCAATTATATATTTTATGCACTTAAAAATATGATTCTTAGAAGGGATTCATAGACTTTATCAGAATGTCAAAAGGGTTTGTGAATCAAAAAATATTAAGAATCCCAGCTTTATTTAGGAAGATCTCTCCTGATCTCTGGGAACAATCCCTTGCTACTTCCACTCATTGCTCTTGGTTCTGCCTTGTGGTGTTAAACAGAACAAGTGTAATCCCCTTTCAGATGCTTGAAGGTAACTGTCTTCAATCAATCATTCAATGAACATTTATTAACCCCTGACTATGTTCTAAGAAATATATTAGATATTTGGGATAAAATAACAACAACAAAATAGTTCCTACTCTCGAGGATCTGGATTTGAAACTCGTCTCTTTTACTTACAAGATTTGGCCTTGGACAAGTTATTATCCCTTGATGGGCCCAGATTTCCTCATATATAAAATGAAAAGCAGTTTGGCAATAAATATTGGGTATGAGGTCAGTCTCTGACCCATACCAGCTATGTGATCATGAGGAAGTCATCCAGTCCATCAGTGTCTCAGACAACTCTTTAAGAAAGGGACCCCTAAATTGGAGGGGGGGCAGAATTTAGATGAGGAATAATCCCCTAGCTGTGTGGCCTTGGGCAAGCCACTTAACCCCATTTGCCTTGAAAAAATAAATTGGATTTCTTTATAATCCCTAAGATTTTATTCTGTGTATTTAAACATATTATCTGAGAAGGGGACCATAGGCTTTACCAAATGGCCAAAAGGTTTGACAATGACGCAAAAAAAATTAAGAAGCCCTATTTTAAGAACTTAAGTCGCAGGAGATTTGCTCAGTGATAGAACAGATAGGTTCCTTGGCCAGGAGTTTTCTATACTGGTGAAATCACAGGCTCGGTCCAGAAAAGGAGAGGAGGGGGTAGATTAAATGATCTCTAGGGTCCCTTCACCATCACATCACCTGCTATCTATTGTAATAATCTCAGTGTTTTCATTTGCATTGAAAAAAAAAAAGGTTCAGGGTCTTCTCCTTCCAGGTCCTTGGCCACAGAGGTGTTTGGGTACCTGGAAGGATCACTGGTGCCATCAATGGAAATGGGAAAGTTAAGAGGAGTGTGGATTATGGGGGGAAGAGGAATTCCAGGAGGAAAGGCAATATATTTCCCTTTGATCTAAATTCTTAAATCTCTTTTGCCTTCTTTAGAATATTAGACCTTGAGCAAAGTTTGTGGGGTGTGACTGATTGGGGATGTGGGGGAAACCGGAGGCTGGGTTTTATTTCATTTTACTCTGTGCTATTAGATGAACAGCCATATACCCTTGGCTCCAAAGCCTGGCCTCAACCCTAGGATTCCAGGGAATTAGCACAACAAAGTCCATTGTCCTGTTACAAAGCCTGAGAGGGCTCTGCCAGGACCATTTAGTCACTGTTGGCTCAGATTTGTCATCCCCAGGAGCTGTCCTAAACGAATGACTGCTCTACCTGCCTGGCACCTCCACTTTCCTTGGATGACTTTTGCTCCTCATCCCCCAATAATGACTTCAGAAGAGAGGAAATAGGAATGAAGACAAGCCCACCCCATGGATGCCACGCCTGGAAGCAGCTCCCAGGGGGAATACAACTGAATGGAACAGATCTCTGGCTGCCAGAGCTGGAAGGAAAGGCCCAAAGGAAGAGGAACTTGGATTTGCCAAGTCAGTTGTTGCTAGAAGGATGTTGCATCCCACACCATTATGGTCCAGGATCTAGGCTTCCTCTTGGGAAAGTGACACGTGTTTGTAATACATAGACTATTCATGCAAATCTGTTTGGAGTGGGGGTACCCATACTGTCTTGTGGTGGGTTGAATGAGGTGTTATTGTTTGGAGAGGTCCCTATGGGAGTTGTAACTGAAAATTTTGGTTCAGAATTCAAAACTGTTGATTGTGAAGGGAGTTGGGAAAACAGGGCATGACATGGAGACCCCAATTTGTTTCCCCCATTCCACATTGAGTTCACACTAGGCCAACAAAGACTGAATTCAAAGAGAAGTAGTATGTCTGGGTACTTTTTTAAAAGACTTAAATAAATACCAACTAAAACAGTGAGAAGGATGCTATCTCTACCAGATCCTTGGTGAATTTGGTGATTAGACAACTAAATAGCTCAGTGGATTGAACATTAAATCAGGAATACTCATCTCCAAATCCCATCTCAGACATTCACTAGCTGTGTGACCTTGGACAATCCTTTCATCTACCTCAACTTCGGTTTTCTCATCTATTAAATGGAGAAAATACCATGATCTATTGAGTAGAGTTGTAAGCATCAAAAGAAATAGTATTTGTAAAGTGTTCTCACAAAACGGTACCCTGAGTGCTATATAATGGTATGCTAAGATGGTGTAGTGCAAAGAGGAAAGTCAGATCCTCTGACAGCTCTGATTCCCTGGTTATTGACTTTTTTACTTCTGTAGGCCTCAGTTTCCCCATATTTAAAATGAGATAATTGGGCTGGATGATCTCAGCAGTCTCTTCCAACTCTAATATTTTATACTTAAGATCTCTTCCTTCTCTTGTATTCTATGTTCTAAGTTCCCTTTCATCTCTAACATCCTGTATTCTGAGGTTCTAATAGTTTATGTTCTAAGATCCTTTCAAATTCTAGCATTCTTTTTTCTAAGGTTGATTCAAACAGACATTGTTTTCTAAGACCCCTTGTGGCTATGTTTGAAGCTCTCTTAAAGTTCAACTATTCTATGTTCAAAGGACCCTTTAAGTTCTAACATTCTATGATCTAAAGACTTCCCAGTGAGGAAGCCCTGTGACATTGCATGTTCTAACTTCTGAACTTCCTAACATAGTCTGTATTCTAAGGTCTCTTTCTCCTCTCATGTTTCCAACTCAAACCTCCTATGTTCTGAAGTTCTAATATTTTATATTCTAGAATACTTTCAAATTCTAGCATTCTTTGTTCTAATGTTGATTCCAATTTAGACATCCTGTTTTCTAAGACTCCATGTGACTATTGTTTAAAGATCTCTTATTCTATGTCCAAAGGATCCTTTAAGTTCTAACATTCTATACTCTAAAGTCTCTTCCAAGGAAGGAAACCCTATGACACTGCAAGTACTAAGAGACTTCCTTCCATCCTAACATAGCCTGTATTCTAAAAGTCCTTTCCAGTTCAAAGATCTTATGATATAAGTTAATTATGGTTCCCTTAGTGGTTGATTCTGGCCTTCCCAAATTTATAGTTGAACAAGTCAATTATGTGGTAACTAACCGTGAACACTGGACCCGTTAAACTATAGTTGTTTCCATGACAGAGATCACAGCTGGAGAAATGCCCACAGAGGCCTTCTGGGTTTTGCATATATTCTGGGCTCTATAAAATGTTTTATAAGCTTGAAAACACTAATGGGCAGATGACACCAAGACATAGATCTCCCCTGTTCTCCCAACCCTCCTCCCAATCCCCAGATCTTGCTTTGGAATGCCTTGGGGTCTGATATTATTTCCTTGCCTACAAAATGATGAAGCAGACGAGAGACCTAACTGAGGAATCTAGAAAGTAGTTGATTTTCCCTGTACTGGCTCCCACCTTCTCTTTTTCCTTCGACTCACATCAAGTATGGACCAGGTAAAAGCCCTTGCCATCCCTTTCTTTTATCAGAAACCTAGTCGAGTATTTAGATTTCCCAAGCTTTTCTAAAACAGGCAAAGAATGGAAGGATTTTCTGATCTTAGCCCTCTCTCTCTCTCTCTCTCTCTTTAGGTTTTTGCAAGGCAAACGGAGTTAAGTGGCTTGCTCAAGGCCACACAGCTAGGTCATTATTAAGTGTCTGAGACCGGATTTGAACCCAGGTCCTCCTGACTCCAGAGCTGGTGCTCTATCCACTGCGCCACCTAGCTGCCCCTTAGTCTTCTCTCTTACACACACAAGCACACACCTTTTAGACCTTTCTTCCACAAGGTACCTCCCACCTACCTATCTGGGTATCCTACTCCTCTTTTCTTCTTTTTTCCCCTCTTCTCCACCCCCCCCCCCCCATCTAGAATGTGAAGGAAGGGAACAATTGTTTACTATATACCTATTATCTACCAGGCTTGGCAAGGACTTTAGAAATAATATTTCTTTTGATTTTCACCACCACCCAGGGTGGGGTCAGGGGAGAGTGGTAGGAGCTGTTATTATTCTCAAGTTACATTTAGGAAAACTGAGGATAATAGCAATTCAGTGATTTGATCAGGGTCACACAGCTAGGCAGTGTCTGAGGCTGGATCTGAACTCAGATTTTCCTAAGTCCAGGCCCACTGCACCACTGAAAGACAGGGATGAATGTTCACTTTGTTTATCCAGACACTTGATACATGTTAATTTAATTCAATTATTGACTTGTTCCAACAGAGAGCAGTTGAAATGTCAAGAAATTGTGTAATTGAATTAATAAAAATGGCAACTTTAAAAAATACATTTTATTTATTTTGTTAAATATTTCCCAATTAAATTTTAGTCTCCCTTCCTTTCTTCCTCCCTCCATTCCTTCTTTCTTTCTCCTTCTCTCTTTCTCCCTCTCTTTTTTTCTTTCTTTCCTTCTTTTAAAAATTAGTTAATTAATTTTTCTACCTCATGCAAAGATAATTTTCAACAATCATTTTGGGTAAGATTTTGAGTTTCAGATTTTTCTCACTTCTTCCCTTTCCCTCTTCCTCCCCTTCCCCAACAAACAGCAATCTGATAAAGGTTAAACATGTATAACAGTGATAATTATATTTACATATTTATCAGGTTGTGAAAGAAGAGCCAGGACAAAAAGGGGGAGGAAGCCATGAGAGGGGAAAAACCCCATAAAACACAAAACAAATTGTCAAAATTGAAAGCAGTATGCTTTTAAGTCCTTTAAAATTGTCTTTGATTATTATACTGTTGGATAAGCAAGTCCATCATAGTGGATCATCACACAATGTTGTTGTTAATATGCACAATGTTTTTCTGGTTCTGCTCACTTCATTTAACATAGGTTCATGCAAGTCTTTTCAAGCTTTTCTGAAGTCCCACCCCTCATGATTTCTTAGAGAACATTAGTAGTACATCACATTCATATACCACAATTTGTTCAGCCATTCCCCAATTGAAGGGTATCCCCTTAATTTCCAATTCTTTGTCACTACAAAAAAAAACTGTTATATTTTTGTACAAGTGGGGTTTTTAACCTTTTCATGATCTTTGTGGGATACAGACTACATGATAGTAGTGATGCTCAGAGTTTTATTGTTTTTTTATTATTTTTTATTATCTATACACAGTTTTATTGACCTTTGGACATAGTTTCATATTGTTCTTTAGAAAGATTGGATCAGTTCACAACTCCACCAATAATACATTAGTGTTCCAATTTTCCCACATCCCCTCTAACTGATCATTTTCCGTTTTAGTCATGTTGGTCAATCTGATAGGTGAGGTGGTACCTTAAAGTTGTTTTAATCTGCATTCCTCTAATCAATAATGATTTAGAACATTTTTCATATGATTATAGATAGCTTCTGTTTCCTCATCTGAGAACTGTCTGCTTGTATCCTTTGACTATTTTTTCAAATGGGAAATGACTTGTATTCTTATAAATTTGACTCAGTTCTCTTTATATTTTAGAAATCAATCCTTTTGCAGAAACACTAGCTGTAAAAACTTTCTTTTTCATCTTGTTTTAATTTATGCAAATCCTTTTTAATTTAATGTAATCAAAATTATCCATTTTGCATTTTATAATGTTTTCTATCTCTTCTTTAGTTTATGATCAAGACGACTCCTCTTTCAATAGATCTGACAGATAAACTATTCCTTATTCTCCTAAATGGCTTACGGTATTCCTTCTTATGTCTAAATCCTGTGTCCATTTTGACTTTATCTTGGTATAGGGTGTGAGATGTTGATTTATGCTTAGTTTCTGCCATACTTTTTCCAGTTTTCCCAGCAGTTTTTGTTAAAGAGTGAGTCCTTATCCAGGAAGCTGGAATCTATGGGTTTATCAAACAGTAGATTACTATTACTATGTTTCTTTTGAACCTAATCTATTCCTCTGATCCACCACTCTGTTTTTTTAGCTAGTACCATATCATTTTGATGACTGATGCTTTATAATATAATTTTAGATCTGGTACAGTTAGGCCATTTTCCTGGGAATTTTTTCCCATTAATTTCCTAGATCTTTTTTAAAAATTATTTTTCAAGGCAATGGAGTTAAGTGACTTAGCTAAGGTCACACAGCTAAGTTAATATTAAGTGTGTGTGTCTAAGGCCACATTTGAATTCAGGTCCTCTTGATTCCAGGACCGATGCTCTATCCATGTGTCACTTAGCTGCCCCTGTTTCCTTGATATTTTTACCTTTTGTTGATCCAGATGAATTTTGTTACTATTTTTTATAGCTCAATAAAGTAATTTTTTGGTAGCTTAATTGGCATGGCACTGAATAAGCAATCTAATTTAGGTAGAATTGATTTTTTAATATATTGGCTTGGCCTACCCATGAGCATTTGATTTTTGTCTAGTTATTCAGATCTGACTGCATATGTGAGAAAAGTGTTTTATAATTGTTTTCATATAGTTTCTAAGTTGATCTTGGCAAGTAAACTCCCAAGTATTTTAAGTTGTCTACAGTTACTTTAAATGGAATTTCTCTTTCTGCCTCTTTCTTCTTTCCTTCTTTTGACTAAGGATTCTATTAAGTCCTTAGAAGGCAACTAGCCATCATGTTCGTAGATTAACATTTTTCCAAATAGTTTATGATTTTTTTCCTTTTCTTATAGGCAAAACTTAGTCAGAACTCTCTGGTTAACATGAACAATGGCCTGTTAAAGTCTGTTCACACTTTAAGTTCAATTTCAAATGCCACTAACTTCTCTTTTTGTACTGATTCTCTTGTAAGTATTGCTGAGGACTGAAAATGAGTATTACATGATGATGGAAGTTTTCACATGGTTAGAGGCCAGAATAGCACCTCTAGTTCCAACATTCTACTGGAGTCAGAATCCAGGATACAGGCCATGAAACTGAAGAGATAGAGGTGAAAAACTGTATCCAGAGAATAATAGTGATCAGAGCCAGTAGTATGAGCTGAGTCCAAATGGAGAGTGAGAAGGTAGAATCTGACACCAAGTAAGCAACAGGGAAATGCATTTAATCAGTTCTCTGCATTTATTTCTGTGCAAACATCCTTTACTTTTAGTCTGATTCACCACAGCTGGACAGCTCCTTCTAAGGCTACCTAAGTACTATGGTCCCCACAAAATGTTAGAGGACATCCTGATATGCCCTAATAGATGCAATTCTTCTTCCCTTTGGAGGATCACTCCATCCTTGTCTTGGGAAATAGGTCACAGACCATCCAATGTTTTAGTGGTAGCTAAAACCTTTGAATTGGAAGAGTTTTTGAGGATTGGAATTAGACTTTACCTTTTTATCTCTAGTATGATTATAGGTGGATCTTGTTAGAGTGTCAAAACCACTGCAGCCTACATTGAGGTAAGGATTTATGGTTTTAGAAACCCTTGTCATTTTTAAGAGAAAAAATTAAAAGCTCTACCACATGAATTATTCTATTTGATCCTTCTATCAGTCTTGTGATGATAGGTAGAATAAATATCATGCCCATTTTCCAGATGAAACTGGGACCCAGAAAGAGTATAAGGTCCTATAAGTTTTTTGAGTTAGAAGGAACTTTATTATTTTTACAAGACAATCAGGGTTAAGTAACTAGCCCAGGGTCTCACAGCTAGTAAGTCAGAGGTTAGATTCGAATTCAGGTCCTCCTGAATTCAGGGTAGATGCTCTATCGCTGTACCACCTAGCTGCCCCTAGAAGGGACTTTAAAATCTTCAAATCTGACCTTTTTCATTGTTTTTTTTAAACAAAGGATGAAACTGATATTCAGATAAGTTATGTGACCCAACCAAGGTTACACAGATAGGTCATAAGTAATAAAAGATGCCCAAAGGAATGCAGTGGCAGAGTTTGGACTTGAACCTGGACCTTCTAACCTTCTCAGGCCAGTGTTCTTTCTCTTAATATCTTCCCTCTGCTGGAATGAGACCATTGGCTTAGTAAAAGGAAATAAAGGCTCCCAGACGTTCTTCAAGGAGGAAGTAATTTGGTTTTATTGTTTATTTGACTCAAGTGTGTCAGCGACACTCGCCAGCTATTATAAACCAGGAGCTCCCCCAGAGCTGGCAGCCTCCCCTGCTTCTCCTGGTTAATTGTCTCTGCCTGGGACTGGCAAGTTGCAAGACTGGGAGAGGGCTCTTTGCACATTGTCCAAGCTGAGAATCCAAGTGGGAAAAGGAAAACTTGAGTGTGGACATCCAGAATCATCTTCAGAGGCTTCACTTAATCCATGGCCCCTTGCCCTGCCTTCTGGACTGCCTGTTGGCAGCAATGGCTTCAGTATTGTTGGCAGCTATGGTACCATGGAAGACCTTGTTCCTTCATGTCTCCCATCACTGCACAGAGATTTTATAAAGAAACTGAGGACCAGGGTGGGGCTCACCCATTTAGTAAGTGGTGGTGCTGTGACTTCACTGTTTCTTATGCATTTATTATTTGCCAGCCACCGTCCAAAGCACAGAGATACAGAGAAAGTCAAAAACCCATCCCTACTTTAAAGGAACTGGAAATCTAATAAGAGGCAGGAAGACAATATGCAAAACAATAGGCATAAATAAGACATATACTGGACAAACTGGAGATAATCTCAGAGGCACAGCATTGAGATTAAGGAGGAGGAGGTGGCTTTCTTGTATAAGAAGGAATGTTGTGGAGATCTGAAGGAAGCACAGAGATGCCAGGAGGTGGAGGTGTGAAGCCCTAGACCTGGGGAATCCCTTAGTTTCCAGGTCTTTGCCACTACAAAAAGAGTTGATATATATATATATATGTATATATATATATACATATATATATATATATTATAAATACAAGAGTACATGTTTATTATGTCTGCATATTCCACTCCTGTCTTTCTTCTCACCCCCTTTTCTCCAATGAGTGGTGTCTGGAGCTAGGTCCATTAAAGATTCTAGAGGAACTAACCAGAGCTACATCTTTTAGGGGATGCTTTGGGTCTGTGGAACATGATGGAAAAAATGAAGAGACAGTGTAAGGTGGTAGGAAGGGCCCCATGGGACACTAGGTCAACCAGGGATTGTTGCCATGGTCTAGTTGTGATCTTGGGCAGTTCATTGGGTCTCAGTTGATGTACATGTGCATATGTAGGTATGTTTAGGTTGTGTTTATGATGCACACATACACACAATGATATAGGAACACATGATAATAAGGATATGTAATGATGTCTATGTATATATATACATGTAACATGTGCTGTGACAAATGTGTATACATAAGTGTGATAGGTGTGTGTATGTATATAATGTGGTCATATGTGCTGGTGTGTGGTTATGATAATCTCTGAGTATGTATGCATGTGTATGTGTGATATATGGTATCTGTATGTATCTTTGCACATGTTTACATACATATAAAATATCATTTGACATTTTATAAATATGTATCTAGATATCTTTATAAACTTTACAATGCTATTATATACATTAGTCATTATTATCTCCATGAAAAGTATATTCCTTCCCTATGAACTCTAGTTCAAATTCACCTCTATTTTTCTTCATCTTTAACATATTAACCTCTCTTTTGGATATTTAGTCATATACACTGGCGTCTCATCAAGCTAGGGGTCAGATTCAACAACCTCACCTATCTGGAATAGAGTCAAGACTCAGGAAGGAAGCCAAACAGAGACTTCTGGGCAGCTCAAAGAGATTCAACAAACTCCATACACTGAAAAATTGCTTCTAGGAGAGGTCTCATAGCTCTCACATAGAGGTTATTTACTCTTTACAAATTCAATCACAAGCCAAGACATCCCCCATGATGTCACTGGAACAGCAACAACAAATTATTGGAATGACCTTGGTGTGCTGGTTCCTTGCCCTGTAAGAGATAAGAAGCAAATGAGAGAGGGAATACAAGGCTGCTGAAAATGTTCAAGCCAATGTAGTTGAAGGTCTGAGATCCAAGGAGAAGAAAAATGCTTATTGTCATTCTCTCAAATTGAATTTGATTCTGTTTTCTGGGGGAAATAGGAACGAGACTCTTGACAAGTGGGATATTTTAGAATCTTAGGCTTGTCTTGCCTCATCATAATCCCTTGATTCAGGTCAGTGCCTAAGCTTTGTAGTAATAAGGGCGGAGATAAGTCCATTCCCAGTTCCCCAGGTTATATCTTACTGTGGGGGAACTGAACTCTCTGCACATTCCACTCCTGTCTTTCTTCTCACCCCCTTTTCCCTCCAATGAGTGGTGTCTGGAGCTAGGTCTATTAAGGATTCTAGAGGAACCAACCAGAGCTACATCTTTTAGGGGATGCTTTGGGTCTGTTGAACATGGTGGAAAAAATGAAGAGACAGTGTAAGATGAAGGGAAGGGCCTCATGGGACACTAGGCCACTCAGGGATCGTTGCTATGGCCTGGTTGTGATCTTGGGCAGTTCCTTGGGTCTCGGTTGTTTTATCTCTTGAGTAGGCATAAAAGTAATCTGTAGTACCCACCTCAGGAGGGAGGTCATGAAGATCTAAATATCACAAATGCAAAATACTTTGTGACGACTGTCAGTTTCTATATAGTACATTCCAATATTCAGTGGAGTATGAATTTGTAGTTAAAAGGTCCAAATCCTAGCTATGTCACTTAGAAATTGCAGCTCCTCTTTGGGTCTCGGTTTCTTCCTGTTTAAAATGAAAGGGTTGGACTAAACGATCTTGGAGGCCCATTTAGGTTCTGGCATCCTGCCACCTATTTGAGTTATTATTATTAGCAACACATCTGATCTCAGACACTCCCTAGCTGTGTAATGCTAGGAAAGTCATTTTACCTGAGCCTCAGTTTCCTCATCTGTAAAATAGGGATAAAAATAATACCTATCTCATGGGGAATGTTAAGAGGATCAATGAGAAAATATGTGAAATTCTTTATAAACTTAAAAGAGTTATATAAATGTTAGTTTATTATCATCATCCTCTAGGGTAGGCAAGTTAATAGCAGCAACACATTGCACTTCAGACACTTTTCAGCTATGTGGACAGTAGACCAGCCACTTAACTTGATTGAAACTCAGTTTCCTCATCTATAAAATGATTGGATTGGACTTGGTGGTTTCTAATGTAGCCTATAATCCTATGAGTCAATGACCTATGTTCCCATGATCATCTTGGCTTCCTGCACTCCTCTTTGAGTTTCCACTGAGAATACAAGCCTTCTTACAAGCCAATACTCAGCTCTCCAGGACCTCAAGTGGCAACTCAGGAACATCTCCCCCTTTCCTGTTCTGAAGAAACTTGTTGTCCTTTCCTGACTCTGCTCTGACAGCCCGACTGCCCGGCACTTGGAAACACCAGCCCTCTGAGGACATTGAGAATTGCCTGCCTCCCAATGACTGGATAATTATCTGCAAAAGTTGGATGGGTTGGCCAGAGCCTGTGCTCCTCACAGGAGGACGACAAGCTAACAGAGCTGGCAGTGCATGCCGTACCCTGAGTAGAAATGAATTGGAAACACGTCCAAACTGGAACATGAAGTTTTGGAAGCCTCAGAGGAGGGGCTGATTAGTTGGAAAAGGGTCCCTGCCATCTCCCAGTGAATCAAGTTTTGGAAGAGGTGGGGGGGGTGGGGGTATAAACAGAAAAGTCTTTGACTGGGAGCCAAGTTCAAAGTTGCAGAGAATAGAACCATTTTATAAACTTATACAGTATGAGAATGGGAAGGGGCCTTAGAACATAGATTATCAGACCTGGAAGGACTATTAGAATATAAGATGTCAGAACTGGAAGTGTCTTAGCACATAGAATATTAGAGCTGGAGAGACTTTGGAACTTAAATGTCAGAGTTGGAAGGATCGGTAGACCATAAGATGTCAGAGGTAGAAGCACCTTAGGACATAGAATATCAACCCTGAAAGGGTCATCCAAACACAGACTGTCAAAGCTGAAATGAACCTTAGACTATTGAATGACAGAATCAGAAGGGTCTCAAGAACAAACAATTTAGAGAAAGCAGGATGCTAGATCATAGCATGTTAAGATTGGAAGGGACTCAAAAGAAAACTGTCTGAAGTAGATGGGGCTTTAGAATCCAAGATACTAGAAGTGGGAGGACCTTAAATACCATGATCCAGCTTCACTAGTGACTGCCTTAAGGTCTGTTTGCTCTTTTCATACAAACTGTTCCGGCCTCAGAACTGTGTTAGTCATGTAGTACTCAAATCAGATTAAAATGTAATTGGGAAATGTTTCATAAAGTAAATGAAAATACAATATCACCTAGATAATGCTAAATTGTGGTTTTCTGAATCAATACATCTCAGCAGAGATCCATTTCTAGTTGAGTTTGACACGATTTAGATAAAATATCAATTAGGGGTCTCTTCTCACTTCTTCAAATATTGATATTGTTGTATAACTCAACCCTTCAACACAGTGCTTCATACAGTCTCCAAGCACCACTGTGGTTTACTAGCCTCCAACAGTCCCAAGAGGTTCATTGCTCATTTCTGCCAAAGAATTTGTTTTTTTGCCTGGCTAATTGGCTTACCAAATGATAACCCGGACATTATATGGTGACAAGGCACTCTGATTAAAGATCAAATAACTCAGAATACATAATCTATGGTTATTAGTCTATAAACAAACTTTAAGAGGGATGGAAGGTGCTAGAGCTTCCACAAGATATCTCTGGCCTTTTTTCAACTGTTTTACCTCCCACTAAAGCAAAAAAATTCCATCTTCTAATCCAAGTCTTTTGCTTCAAAGTGACTTTCTCACTGTCTCCTGAATGATATCATATTCACATCCCTCTGTTTTCCTCTACTGAAATTCTACAAAAACTTTAATGTTCAAATTCAAATATCATCCCTTCCTTGAGGTCTTGTTTTCTAGCCCAGCCCGTTACTCTGGCTTCTTTATTTAACTCATGGGATCATAGAAACCAAAATCTAGAGCTGGAAGAGATATCAAAGACCATATAGTCAACCCCCACCCCATATTTCATAGGAGGGAACCATGACTTGCTCAAGGTCACACAGACATTAACTACTAGAAGCAGAATTTTAGAATCAGGATCTCTTTACCTTTCTCCTTGCCATATGAGTATACTACATTATTCTTCTTTCTCTTCCCTCTCCTCCTCTCCCCCCTTCCGCTCTTTTCCCTTTTCCTTTCCCCTTTCCCTCTTCTCCTTTCCCCTTCCCCTTTCCCCTTTCCCTTTTTTCCTTTCTCCCTTTTTTCTCTTTTCCTCTTTTTTCTCCCCTTCCCCTTTCCTCCTTCCCCTTCCCTTCTTCTCCCACTTCTTACCCTTTCTCTCCCCTTCTTCCCCTTCCTCCCTTCCCCATACCCTTCCCCTATAGCCCCTTCCCCCATATCCTCTTCCCCCATATTCCCTCCCCCATATCTCTCCCCATCTCCTCCCTCCCTTCCCCCTCCCCTTCTCCTTTCCCTCACTTCCCCCCTTTCCCTTTCCCTTTCCCTTTCCCTTTCCCTTTCCCTTCTTTAATCTTATACTCATGAGCTCCTGTAAGACAAGAATTATGAAAATCAGTCAAGGATGGGGAAAGACCAAGGGAAATAAAGGAATGACATGGGTTATAAGTCATTCCATGATGGATAAATGATCAAAGCATATGAATAGACAGTTTTCAAATGAAGAAATTAAAGCTATATATAATCATATGAAAAAATGCTCCAAATTATTACTGATTAGAGAAGTGCAGATTAAAACAACAATGAGGTGTCACCTCACACCTATCAGATTGGCCAAGATGAGAAAAAAGGGAAAATGATCAATGTTGGAGAGGTTGTGAGAGGATTGGGACACTGATGCATTCCTGGTGGAGTTGTGAATGGATTCAACTATTCTGGAGAATAATATGGAACTATGCCCAAAAAGCAATAAACAAGTTAATTCCCTTTGATCCAGTAATTCAAATTCTAGGCCTATATCCACAAGATAATCATTAAAAAATGAGGACAGTCTTACATGTTTGAAAATATTTATAGCAGCTCTTTTTGTAATGGCAAAAAATTGGAAATTGAAGGGATGCCCATCAATGGGGGAATGGCTAAAGAAGTTATGGTACATGAATACTATGGAATATTACTGTTCTATAAGAAACAATAAATGGTCAGACTCTAGAGAAGCATGGAATGACTTATGGGATCTGATGCTGAGCGAAAAGAGTAGAACCAAGAGAACATTGTACACATTAACAGCAACATTGTGAGATGACCAACTTTGAAGCAGCTCTTCTTAGCAGTTCAGAGAGTTAAGACAACCATTTTAGAATAGCTATGGGACTATGTTATCTCAATCTAGAGGGAGACAAACAAAACCAAATGAAAAACAACCCTTCCAAATCTGAGGAACACTATAAAAATTATCTCTTCTGTATCTCTTTCCTTTAGTCCTAATTCTTCATACCCAAAATAACTAAACTGTAAAGATATTTATCAAAAATGTGTATGTACAATGTTAACCTGACTGTTCACTACTGAGGGGAGGGGGGTGGTTAGGGAGGGTGGAAGAAAGTTTTGTAACTTACAAATATACATGTGCATATGGCTAAAAAATAAAAATAAAAAATAAATAAAGTCTGAAAAAATATAAAGGAATGACATGGAAATGATCTCTGACTCTCAAGACCTGGGTTTTCCTACTTACTTGGTGAGTCATTGTTAAATAATGGGCATAAAGAGCCTCAGGTTTTTGAAGCAGAAAGTATATTCTTCTGGATACAGGCAGTTGGAGAAAAAACACTATGAGTCCTTGAAGGACAGTGCCAGGCAAGAATTGACCACATCAGTTATAGAACAAATGTCTCAGGATCCCCCACACATGGTAAATATTTCTGTTTTTAAGTAAATTATGGAAAGAGTTATCCTTAAGGTATTAATTTACCTTTGATATCATACAATTTCTAGAGGACATCAAAGGTTCCATCTACTCAAACCCTTAGCCTAAGAATGAATCCCCTCTATGATATGGACAAACACAATTGAATTGTTAATTTATTAAATTATAAAATTGGGGCAGGCATGCCCAGTTCTTTGGGTAATTGTTGGAAAAGACCACAATGGGCAGTGGGAAACAGGGCATCATCACACTTTAATAAGATACAGAGATGCCTTTCACAGTGGTGAAAAAGAACAGGAGCAGATGGCAGTGTGGGAATATGGAATGGGATAATGAAGGAAAATAGGCAGGATGGGGAGAGGCAGAGGCAGAGAATATTACTCAATAATCATGACAGACTTGGGAGCAATTGTTAGCATGGACCCAATGCAGATCCAAGAGAACTCAGGGGCAGGAGTTTGCAGCCTCATTTTTATAGGTTGTTTTGGAGGGAGGGGATGAAACAGACCAACTCTGTCAGTTTGTGAAGATATTAAGATCAACTCCAAGTTATCAGCACCTTTTGGATGTTCTGCTGGTATAGAACTAGTACGTCTGAATTTTGTCTGGAATTTGTATATCAAAGGCCAGAAACTTGGTGTATATTAGCAGAATGTGAATTTTGGTAAACATATGAAAAAGTTTGTGAATTATGCTCTTCTGATATTTGGAATAATTTGTGAGTGACTTCCAGGTTCCCCTTTGCAATCTCATTCCATGCTGTGGTTCAGTATTGGCTCCCTATAAAATTTATTATACTGACTAGAAGAGGGGTGTGTGATCAGGGGGCCAGAACAAGATACAATTTTAACACAATAGTTCACCCAGGAGAAAGAGACCAAAAATGGTGAGAGGATTTGGAACGAAATGATCAGGTGAGGAAATTATACTGAGGATCAATCGAAGGAAATGGAGATGTCTAATCTATAAAAGACAATACTAAAGGAGAACATAATAGTTTTTTTTAAGACCTGCAGAAGAAGGATTCAATTTATTTTACTTGACCATGGAGGGCAGAAATAGAAACAAGGAGCTGATGTTTCCAAGAGGCAGATTTAGTCATAGAGTAAGGGAAAACTTCCTAACAATGAAAGACATCTCAAAATGGAATAGATTGAATTGTTGTGGCAAGTGGTGATAGTCTTCATTAAGAGATGACCACTTATTGGGGGCTTTGAAGGGGGAAATCCTTTTCAGCTATATTTAATGCTAGTGGACCCCATTATTCTTCCAGGTTCATTGAATCTCAGCATTGAAAGGAACCTCTTAGGCCATTTCATCCAATTGTTATCTGACTCAGATCCCTCTTAATTATGTAACCCACAAGAGGTGGGTTAACCATCCTTTCAACCAGTTTTCTCTACCACATACTCAGCAAGTGGTGGATCAACATTCTTTAAACTCAGTGTTCTCCACTACATATCCAACAAGAGTAAGAGGGAATCTTGAGAGCTTCTAGAGTAGGGGCAGGGGTGGGGACCAGGGAATCTATTCCCTCCTGAGACAGCCCATTCTTCTTCAGGGTTAATTGTTAGGAAATTTTTCCTTACATCAAAAATAAATCTGCCTCATTGCAACTTCTTTCATTGTTTTAAGTTCTGCCCTCAGGATCCCAGCAGAACAAGGTAATGGATCCTTCTTTCACATGATAGTCCTTAAATACTTTCAAACAGCAAGTCTACACAGTGGGGAGAATTCTACTACATGGGCTTCATTTCTGCTTCTATCCTTTCCTGTCTTAGACCTTAAAAAAGGAGAGAGTTTGACTTGGAAATCTCTTAGGACTTTAAAGATCTAAATCTGTGGTCTTCTGTGCTCCTCTAGCTTCCTTCTGGCAAGCTAAACATCCCTAGTTCTTTCAGCACCAAGCACACTCTTGTCTGATACTGGGCTTGCAGTTCACCAAGACATCCAGTTTGTTTTCTTCCCCTAAATTTCTCTTTGGTTTCCAAATCTGTAAAACTGAGGAGTTTGGGTTAGGTGTCTGTGATCCCCTCCAGCTCCAATATTCTATTTTCTAACCTGACTTTCTATGATCCCATTCTCATTATAGGACACTTAAAATCTGTCCTTTTTCTATTCCAGGTCAGTGTCTTAGTCTAATTTGTCTGTTTGGGTTGTTGTATTAGTCTCCCCCACTTCCCTCCATCCTTTCTGGGGAAAACACAGTTTCCATATATTTTTCTTCTTGGAAGTTTTATTTATAGGTTTGTGGGTTGCTGGGCAATTTCCTTTTTCACTCAGGACCTGGTCTGGTACCAGGAGCCTAGTGGGCACTCTCAAAAAGCTCTTGGTTGGCTGAAAGAATGTGGATATATGTATAATGTGAGCCTGTGGACCCTGAGGCTATTTGGCATTCTAAATGGGTTTTTCCAAGTAAAAATGTTAAAACTAATCATGGTTTCAGAATCATAGCCTCCTTATGCTAGAAGGGCCTTCATGTCATCAGTCCAACATTTTCATTTTACACATGAAGAGATGGAAGAAAAGAGGGGACTTGCCTTATCCAAAGTTAACCACAGAATTAGTTAACCAAAATTAGAATACATGACTTGATTTAAAATCCTAAGCTCTTCCATGTCTTCCTTCTGCCATGTGAATGAGTTGACGGTCCAGGGAGCACTTACACACTGCTTGTGCAAACCCAGAGCAAAGGGCTCTGAATTAGACCCAGAAGTCTTAGGTTTTAATTCTGGTGATGCTGCTCATCAACTCATTACAGGTGGGACCTGGGCAAGCTTTATAGCATCAGGGGGGAAAATGGAATGGGATGGAGGTGTCTCAAGTTCCTCTTCTCTAAAATGGGATAAACAATAATACAGGTCCCTTCCAGTTCTAAATTTTTTCTCTCATACATTCACACACAAATACATATACACTTATACCCATGTTATATATACATTTATGTAAAACACAATACACATATATACATACATATTCTCTAGCTAAATAAAATGCAATATACATATGGAATACATATCTCATGATTTTTGGATCAAAAATTGGAAGACATAATATACCAAAGCCTAAGTGTGTTCAAAGCCTTTATAAATGATCGTTTTCTTTTCTTGTAGTCAGGTCTGCACTAGAAAGTCTGGGATACATGAACTTCATAGTTACAGAAGCATTGGAAGTTGGACTAATTTTTCTTTGTGTACTCATGTCTTCTCTGTTGGTTTATCTGCTTTGGATCAGGATCTTTCTCTTGATCATTTGGTTGGTTGACTTATCTCCTTCTTTTGACTCTTCACCCTTTCACTGCCCTATGGAGGATGAGAAGATGAGCCCCCTCTGTGTATCTGGTTCCCTTTAAGTCTGAGACAGAGTCAGAGAGAGATCAGGAGACAAAGAAACAGAGAGGGACAGAGTTAGAGGGACTTAGATGAGGAGGCAGAGACAGAAAGAAAGATGGCAAGAGAGAGCTAAAATATTGGGGCCTCATTTTGCCCCCTCCCTCCAGAGTGAGTAACAACTTTAAGCCAAAATCTCCCTTCAAGTGTCCATGGGCCTGCAGGGCAGAAATCAATATCAGGAAGCCGGAAAAATAACAGACAGCATCTAGCATCTGAAATCCTTGTTCCTGAGCCCCAGGCTTGGACATCACCCTGGCCCTGAGATGGGAAGGTTACTATTTGTTCATGGACTGTAAGGGCGGGACCCTGGGCCCATGACCTTGGAGATGAGGCAAACACACTTCCCCTCATCTCCGCTATTCTGAATAAACATCTCTTAGGGCAAGGAAGAACCTGGTATTAATAATAGCACTATTGATGGTAGATAATACAGCCACATCCATCTCAAACCAACAGAAAGTGAGGAATTTTATTATACTCTCTCCCAGAGTTCTCAAAAAGTATGTTGAGCTCAGATAATTAGCTTTTGATTGCATTCTTTGTACTCAACTCCCCAGGCCCTAGACTGTATAGTAGGCACTTAAGAAATATTTGCTGTTTGGTTTCAGAAATTCAGAGACTCGAAGGAACTTTGGAGATGTTGAATCTAATGTCCCCACTTTGCAGATGAGGAAACTGAGGACCAGAGAAAGGTCACACAAAAAGTTAGGGGCAGAGCCAGGGTGGATGAGAATCTCCTGCCCCACTCTCAGTGAGGATCATTTAGAGCCTCACCTCGTCAAATTCCAAATTATTTTGTCATTCATTATTGTTTAATTTTAACAGTAAATAGCCTGCTTAGAGTTTCAGCAGTGTTTCTCCTTTTCTAGGGTAGAAGGAAAGTTTAACTCTAACTGGCCTATATGAGGACATTCTTTTAGGTTTTCTAGAAATCAATCTTTCAGTAGAACCCCAAACAGTCCTACCTTATACTGAATCCTAATCACTGATGTTGCATTGGATTTGGAGGCAGGAGGACCCATGGCGCATTCACTGACCTTGGCCAGTCAGACTCTTGCTCCCAGTCTGGCTCATCCCTCCATGGTTTTTTTCTGGTGACAGAGATGATAATGCTAGAAGGGAAGAGGCCATATCTAATGAGGGCCCTCCATAGTCATGGTCGACACTTAGCCCATAATTACAGGTCTCTACTCTTTGCCTCTGCATTTGGTCTATCCTGTCTAAGGTGAAGGAAATTGGATATAGCTATGACCTTGTAAGATCTGGAAAGTAGAGCAAGTCACCAGATGGTGAGCCTAGCTTAGCAGCAGTGGAGATACAATCTTCTCCATCCTCCATCACAGCTATTTGGCGAGAACTGTATGGAGAAATCACATTCAGTAGGAGTCCACTCTCCCCAGTGACTGAGGTAGTATGGGGAGAGTACTTCCCCCCATGTTTTGAGTGGAAATGTTTACATTTCTGACCTCGGTCTACCTTTGAAGGGAATATCTCTTTGTAAAAGCTAATTACTCTCAAGTGGTTAAAAGGAATTAGACTTCTAGCTATTGGGAGTTAAAGGAGATGGGGAGGAATATATTAAAATGGGTTCTTCAGCATCTGAGAGCTTTGAAAAAGAGATATCACCTCAGTGAAGGCAGCAAGATGGTATAGTGGCTAGAGTTCTGGGTCTGGAGTCAGGAAAACTCAACTTTGTGGGTTCAAATCCAGTCTCAAACACTCACTCAGTGACTCTGGGTAAGTCATTTGATACTGTTTGCCTCGGTTTTCTCAACTGTAAAATGAGTAGGGGAAGGAAATGGCAAACCACTCCAATACCTTTGCCAAGAAAAAAAAAACGAATGGGATCATGATGAGTTGGACAGGGCAGGGAGATGTAACTGGCTTCAATCTGGGAAAGTGGTCCAAAGCAACTGATCTCTATGATCTTAAACAGGTCAATTAGTCTCAGTCATCTTCTGTAGAATAAGGAGGGTAGGGATATTCTTTAAGGTCTCTTCCTTAAGAGAGCATAGAATAGTGAAGAAAAGGGTTGGTCTGGGCTGGTCTGGAAGGCACTCTCCCTCAAGATGGGAATCTTAACTTTTGAAACTCATCTTCCCCCCTTGCCTGTCACAAGGTGTGAAATTCAGCTAATAGTAGTTCATTCCTTTCATCCCAGTTCTGCCACTAATCTGATGTGTGACTTCTGGGAAATTCATTGTGCTCCTCTGAACTTCAATTTCCTCATAAGCGAAATGAAGATTTTGATTGCAGCATTGATACCCTATTTTTTGTTGCTGTTGTTGCTGTTTTACAAAGCAGTGGGGTTAAGTTGGGGTTTATTTTTTAGTTTTTTTTTTGCAAGCCTTGGGTGAAGTGACTTGCCCAGGGTCACACAGATAGGTAATTAGTGCCTGAGGCTGGATTTGAACTCAGGTGCTCCTGACTCCAAGGCCAGTGCTCTATCCACTGTACCACCTAGTTGCCCCACTGATACCCTATTTTTAAAGGACCTCCCAAATCAAAAATTCTATGATCAAGTCCCTTCCAGTTCTAATGTCCTATGTTCTGATGCCCCTTCTAGTTTGGATTTTCTACATTCTTAGGTTCATTCCAGCTTCGACACTGGATGGCTCTTTGATTCTGTGAACTCCTGGGACCAGAGAAAAACCTTGGGCTATTCTTTTGGTGGATTAGCTAATGGCTGAGGGTACAGCCCTAGGGAACAAGACTTGGGAATACTGCTGAGGGGAGCCCCCAGAATGGGATAAGAATCAATAAAAGAGCCCTTGGAAAGACAACAAAAACATCTTTTTGATGAAAACCTAGCCAATACTCCAGACCCAATTTCCTATCATAGGAGACCATAAGAATTAAAAAATATACCTTGAGGGGGCAGCTGGGTGGCACAGTGAATAGAATACCAGTCCTGGAATCAGGAGGGCCTGAGTTCAAATGTGACCTCAGACATTTAATTGCCTAGCTGTGTGATCTCAGGCAAGTTATTTAACGCCATTGCCTTAAATTTAAAAAAAAATACCCTTTACCTAACCACACCACTTGGCCAAATCATCCTGTTTAAATATACCACAGAGGCTATAAGAAAGTAGCAATAATAGGATGTGTACTTGAACCCTGGACCATAAATCACAGAAGGAACCTTCCCTAGAAAAGTTCTTGAATTTATGAAGTCAAACTAATTATAATATCATAATAATTATGATATTCTCCCTTGATGGGCTTTTCTGTATATATTCTGGAGAGCCACAAGCACAATTCCACCAAGGCTATGTTGGGCTTCCTAATAACAAACTCCTCCCTGTATTGCAAAATTGGCATATCCAGCTAGAAACATAATATTTCTTGTCCTATATAAGCCCCTGTTTTTAACCAGCTGAGCACCCTGCTTCCTCTAGAGAGCATAGTATGTGATACCCTTGCCCCCCAGCCCCACCCCACAAAATGCTCTTTGTCTGACTTGGAGACACTCTGTGAGTTGTAGAGATAGTTTGAATCATAATTCTTTAAAGACGACTCGATGAAGCATTCTCATACCTTGTCGTTTTGATGGCTTCCCATTCTTGGCCTGCTCTCCTTGGCTATCTTTGTCCTGGTGACTACTGTATTACTCAATGCTAATTTGCTATTGTTGTTTAAAGAAGTTGGAAGTGCCATATAGCAAAGCTAGTGTGTGCTAAGTGAGCTCACATATGATTGACCCTGAAGCTGTCCAGAAGAAGCTTATGGAGATCAGGAAATCTGTATTAAGGAATGAAGACCACAAACAGAGAAAATGAAAACAAGATGTGGTACTATTTTCAGAGAACAAAACAAAATACTGAATTCAGAATCCTAGAGAGCCAGAACTAAAAGGGACCTTAGGACCAGGAATGTTATAACTGGAAAAACCACAAGACCAAAAATGTTGGAACCAGAAGGGACTTTAGGACCAAGAATGTTAGATCTGGAAGAGACTTTAGAGCCTAGAATGTTAGGGTTTGAAAGTATCCTAGAACTTAGAATGTTAGAGCTAAGAGAGACGTTGGAGTCTAGGATGTTAGGGCTTGAAGACCGCAGAGAGATTACACTATAGAATGAGAATTGGAAGGGACCTTAAAATATATAATATCAAATCCAGAAAAGACCTTAGGAATCTAGAATATTAGAGCTGGTGGAAACTTTGGAGCCTAGAATATTAGCACTTTAAAGGACTTTAGAACCTAGAATGCTAGCACTTAGAGACCTCAGAGCCTAGAATGTTAGAGCTGGAAGAGATTTTTGGAACATACAATGGGCCCTTAGAACCTAGAATGTTAAGACTTGAAGGGACCTTGAACCTAAAATGTTAGAGCTGAGAGAAGCTTTGAAGCCTAGAATGTTAGAGCTTGAGAGGACCTTAGAATCTAGAATGTTAGGATTTGAAGGGACCTGAGAAACTAGCATGTCAGAATGGAGAGACTACACTATAGAATGTGAGAATTGGAAGGGACTTTAGAACATATAATATTAGTGCTAGAAGAGACCTGAAGAACTTACCATGTTAAAGCTGGGAAAGACTTTGGATCCTAAAATGTTAGGCCTTGAAAGGCCCTTTGAACTTAGAAAGTTAGGACTTAAAGGGGAAGAACCTAGAATGTTAAGGCTGCAAGAAGTTTTGAAATCTAGAACATTAGGACTTGAAGGATCCTTAGAACCTAGAATGTCAGAGTTGGGAGACCAGATTAGAATATCGAATGTGAGAGATGGAAGGGGCTTTAAAACTTAGAATCTTGATACTAGAAGAGACTTTAGGAATCTAGAATGTCAGAGCTGGAAAGAGTTTTAGCCTAATTTCTCCATTTACAGATTTGGGAAGTGTGGTCCAGATCCAGAGGAATGCAATAACCTTTCCAAGGCCACATGATGAATTGACAGGAGGGCTAGGAATAGAGCCTAGACCTTTTCAGCTCATCATTGAGGTCTCTTTACCCTACAAAGGCAGAAGATTTATTTGTTTATAAAAGCAAGTGGTGTGTGTTGGATAGGACTATAATTAGGCCATTGGGATCCTTGCTGCAGCTATACTTCAATATATTCAAAGGCACTCAACATTCAAAAGGCACTCAACAATGTATGTCATTGGTCCTGTTTCCAATGTTTCGGCCCCTACCCGGGGAGAGCAAGGATGTGGACAAGAGATATGGAACAAAAAATGACTTAGATCCCTTGGGTCTCAGTTTCCTCCTTTATAAAAAGAAGGTTGAACTAGATGACCTCTAAAATCACTTTTAGCCATAAATCTAGGACATTATAGACAATATATTAGCATCATAGGGAATCTCAAAGTGTGGTATAGTTCAGGGCCCAGGACTCTTTAAGGGGAGGTATCTGTGAAGTCAGAATTGTTTTCATACTGATGTAAAATTTTAATATAGCAAACAGATCCCACATAAACAAAAGTTTCTTGAGGGGAGGAGGTCCTCAAGAATTTTTAAGAGTATAAAGATGTCCTGAGACCAAAAAGTTTGAGAGCCACTGATCTAGCACAACTCTTCTTGTATTGGAAAGGAAACTGAGGGTCAGAGCGGAGATCACATTGTTCAGCACTGTATTTATTAAACTATGTGTTGCAATAAGGTATCGGGAACTGTGTGTCCTATACTGGGCATTCAAAAATGAAACTGTTCCTGCCCCCAGGGAGTTTACATGCTGGTGAGGAATAGAACTTGTATATTTAAATAAACAGAAAAAAATAAAGTGTAATTTTGTGAGGAAGACATTAGCAGCTGGAGTTTCAGTCAAGGCCTCAGAGGAAGTGGCAACTGAGCTAAGTTCTGAAGAAAATTAGGGATTCTAAGGAGATAAGGAGAAGATGGCAAACAGGCCTAGGATGACAGAGGGGGAAGGGAGGGAATAAGAATTTATAAAACACCTACTCTGTGCTAATTATCTGAAATTATCTGAAAGGTTGGTGTTATTAGCCCCATTTTATAGGTGAGTAAACTGAGTCTGAGGTTAGGTGACTAGCCCAGGGTCATGTAGGCAATAAATGTCTGAAGTTGGATTTGAACTCGGGGTTTCCTGATTTCGTATCTAGTGCTTTATTCATTGAACTACCAGCTGACAGCATCAGAGATGTAATGCTAAGTGTAAGGAAAAAACAAGAAGATCTGTCTAACTATAGGGGTAGAGTACTTGTGTGCTAAGTCTGAGGAGTTAAAAGAGCCTGGATTCCAATCTTTTTTGCTGTTGCAGTTGTTGGGTTTCTTTTGCAAAGCAATGGGGTTAAGTGATTCGGCCAAGGTCACACAGCTAGGTAATTATTAAGTGTTGAGGCCGGTTTTGAACTCAGGTCCTGTTGACTCTAGGGCTGATGCTCTATCACTGCACCATCTAGCTGTCTCCTGAGTTCAGATCTTAGCTTAGCCACTTCCTACCTATATGACCCTGGGCAAGTCAGTTAATCTTTCTGGACCTCAGTTTCCTCACTTGTAAAATGAGGGAAGTGGACAGTTGTAAATCTATGATTCTAGGAATATTTTCCTTTATCCTTTCCTCTCCTGTCTCCTCTCCCCCGCTAAAATTCCTTCCCCTCCCCAACTCCATCTCTCTCTCTGTCTCTCTGTCTGTGTCTGTCTCTCTGTCTCTTTCTTTCTCCCTCTCCTGTCTGTGTCTATGTTTGTGTCTCTGTATCCCTACCTCTTTCTTGTCTATCCCTCTCTGTCTCTATATCTGTTTTTCCTTTCTGTCTTTCTCTCTCTCTCCCATCTGTCTGTCTCTGTCTGTGCCTCTCTCTCTCTCTCTCTCTCTCTCTCTCTCTCTCTCTCTCTCTCTGTCTCTGTGTCTCTCTATTTATGTTTTTCCTCTCTCTCCTTGTCTTTCTCTCTCTGTCTCCTTCTCTATAAACTTTGAAGCCTATGATGCTCCTGTCTCCTTTTCTGCATCCTCATCAGCTTCTGAGTGTGTGTGTGTGTGTGTGTGTGTGTGTGTGTGTATGAGTGTGTATGTGTATGTGAGGGCATGTGTATGCCTTGGCAAGAGTTCAGGGGAGCCAGTAATAATAGTAACCCAAATCCCAATCCTGATGATGCTGATCCCCACAATAACAGCAGAAGGGCCGGCCTCCCCTGCCCATAAACAGAGACCTGCCTCCAGACTCCTTCAATGAAGAAATCTGATAAGGGTGAAATTCCAAGGGACAAGGAAATTGGACAAAACAAACAGCAGAATGGGGACATTCCAGACATAACATTCCAGGAAAGAGGGAGGGAGGGAGGGAGGGGAAAAAGGGAAGAAAGAAAGTTTGTTAGTTTTTTCTAAGGGAACGAAAAAAAGAAAGAAAGGGGTTTTGTAACCTAAGGACCAGAGTGTTTCTCTTCAACCACGGCTCGTCCTCGTTCCAGGCCTAGGCTGGGCCAAAAATGTTGAGGTAACCATGTTAGGCTCCTGTTTCAGGCCCGAGTGTGAGGGAGTGTGGGGGGGCAGACCCTGGGATGACGATGCCTTATTTATGCTGCCTGGAGACTGCAGGGAGCTGGCCACCGAGGGGACGCAGGCTGGAACACTCTGAACCCTCCCCAGAGCTCTCTTCCTCAAAGGCTGCCTTCATGACCTGGGGAGAGAGGGGCCACTTTGTGGCCAGGCCGAGCTGGGGAGGGGCAGGGGGCAGGCGCCAGGGGGCAGTGGGCCGGCTCTGCTGGGGCCTTCCAGCCTCCAGTGGGGCCAAGGCTTCCTCGTGGCTGTCAGCAGCGCCCCTTTTCTCCCCATCACCCAGGTTGAGGATCTCAAAAGCCGCCTTGATTCCTTCATTTCCCACATTTCCTCACATTTAGTCAGTCATCAAACCATTCTTCCTGGGTGATATCTCTGATAAAAAGCCCTCTTCTTTCTGACCCCATGGGCTCTCCTCCATCAGGCCCTGTTCACCTCACCGGCACTCCCTGAATTGCCTCCCTACTGGTCATCTTGCCTCACTCCAATCTGATCTACACATTTATCTTCCTAAAGCACTCACTCCCCCAAGAACCTTCAATAACTCCCTACTGCTCACAGATGAAATCCAGACCTCACTGTCTGATCTCCATGTCATTTTTCTTTCTTTTTTGGAGGCAATCACGGTCAAATGACTTGCCCAGAGTCATACAACTAGTAAGTATCTGAGGGTAGAGTTGAACTCAGAGCCTCCTGTCTCTGTCTCTACTTTTCTCTCCCCCTTCTATAAACTTGGAATCCCATGATGCTCAAGTCTCCTTTTCTCCATTTGTGTATGTGTGTGTTTGTTGTATGTGTCTCAGGGTATGTGTATGACTTGACAAGAGTTCTATCTATTGCCCCAGCTAGCTGCCTCTCTGGGCTCAATTTCTCACAAACTTTTCTTGTCTTCTTCTACTACAAACACCCCAAATTGTTTCTTCACTGCTTCACTGCCTCTGTCTGTCCAAGTCCCTCCATTCTTTCCTTTCTTCTTATTTGAGTCCAACTATTCAAGGAAACGGGGACAGTCTAACTCTAACTCATTCAGATTTAAAAGTTTGCTGAAGAATGATGAGTTTTTCTAACCCCCAGCACCATCTAGGAAGCTCTTTATCTAATGTTTAAAAACACCAGTTGTGCATCTAAATGACCCAGTGGATAGAGCACTGGCCTTGGAGTCAGGAGGACAGGAGTTTGTTTGAATCCAGCCTCAGACACTGTGTGTTGGAGAGTCAGAAATAAATGAACAGCAAGAAAAAAGATTTGAATGTAAGTTCCAAATCTTTGTTCATTTCCTTTCTACTCCTGCTACCTCCAGGAATTCCCTTGTGGGTAAAGCACATGAGCATCAATGTAGTCTGATGAAATGAAAAGATCTTAGACTTTGGGAACAGAAGATCTGGCTTTGAGTCCTAACTTAGGAAATCCACTCAATCTTTAGTGCCTCAGTTGCTTCCCATGGAAAATAACCCGTGATTGCTTTACATCCTGTCCTGCTAGTTAGTATGAGGATTGTGCTTTGTAAGCTACAAAATAATACACAAATGTCAGCTATTATAATTATCCTTTTTGTATGGATAAGATTCTTGGCTCTCAGACAATCTGAGAGTTATCTAGGCTAAAATCAAGAGCCCATATAAATGTCCTCTCCAGATTCCTTCCAGCCCTGGGAGGTGATATTTGCAGTAATGAAAATGGCATCTGTATGGCAAAGAATAACCCCAAGAAACTAAATTCAGCCTTAGTCCCTTTTGGAGACTCCCGATTTAGTAGGCTGTGGGTGGTTGGTTTTAGTGGGTGACTGGCCCTGATTTAATCATCTGTAGGCCAATGGAGAGAAGGGGCTGGGCAGGCTGCCACTCACAATAGCCCAATACTGCTCCCTGACCACAGTCACCCACACCCCTGAGACAACAACTCAACAGCAGCCCTGGCAGAGGATGATTTCCTGGAGACTTGGGAGCTGATAGGATACTCCCCAGCCCAGCTGGGTCAGACCCATCACCCTGTCACCTGTGGGGAAGGGGTAGGTCTTCAATACCTCCAGTCTCAATGTCTGCCTCCTCATTTCAATCCTGTATTCAGGAGGAGGAAAGGGAGCACAGGGAGGTTTAATCGGAAAAGAACCGGGTTTAGATGTAAGTTCAAATCTTGATAGATTCGTTAACTATGTGTCAATTCACCTAAATTCTCTAAGCATCAATTTCTTTATCTAGACCTATTATAAGATTCCTTCTAGATTTGAACCTATAAAGGATGGGAATAAGCATTTATAAAGAATCTTAAATGTGGCAGGCATGGTTCTAAGTTCTTTATAATTTTTATTTCATTTAATCTTAGGAAAGAGATGTTATTTTTATCTCCACTTTACAATTGAAGAAACTGAGGCAGACAGAGGTTCAGTGACTTTTCCAGAATGACACAGTAAATGTCTAAGGCTGGATTTGAATTCATTTCCTTGACTTCAGATTCAGTACTCTCTCCACTCTATTCACCTGATGATGCTCATACCCTTCTAATGGAGACTTAACACTCATATATCAGAAATACTTTTTCTGTTCATCTTATTTATATTGTGATAAAAGTTGATTAATCTCAAAATATTAAAGGAAATTTTAGTAATCAGTTAATGCAATGAGCGTGCCAGGTGCTATAGATACAAAGACAAAATGAAAAAATCCCTGTTCTCTTGGAGCTTATATTCTATGGGACCTTAGAATGACCTCCAAAGACCAACTCTGGATTTCACCTATACCTTGGCCTCAAAAGTCCTCAGTTGAAAACTAGATTTCCTCCCTCAGGTTTGATCAACTCCCTTTTTGCTCTTTGGTCATCTGGCTCCAGTCATTTATAGACAAGACCTTGATTTAGAAAGACTAAGGTCACCCATTACATCCTGGACCCTCACTAGGCATTGATACTTAGCTCCTAACCCTGGACTTCAATGACTCTGGGGAAGAGAGTGAAGTTGGTGTCTTTGCACATCTCTGCCTCCCTTAAATCTAATTCATATGCAAACCAAGACATCACCATCCTGTTGCCATCGGTTTTCTTCAAGAGGGAAAGATGAATAACAAGACTCATGTCTTATCTAGGTCTTTCAGAATAAGTGAGTCAGAGTTGATATTTCAAAGAATTCCAGACTTAAGAATCAAAAACTCGAAATTCAAACTCTGATTCTGGTTATTTGGTAGTACCTGACCATGAGTGCAGATCTCTTGTCAGTGAGACTCAGTTTCCCTATGTTAAACCATCTTGTGAAGAAAACATAGTTGTGTTCCCAAGATGGTTTAATATTATGAATAGTCCTCAATCCAGATCTTTCAATATAAAGATGAGGAAATTGAGGATGGGGACAGAAGCATTTTATCTAAAAGGGGTAGAAACAGGGCTCCCTCCTTCTAGGATAGATTTTCCTTGCCAGAAGTGGTGGCATCTTAAGAGGTTTTCATGGAGAAGGCAAAGGAATGCAGAGCTAATGATTGAATTACAGGCATCAATGGGGAAGATGTCATTTTCTTAGAGGGCAAGAGTGATGCAAGGGAAAGTCTTCTCAGTATACCCCTCAAATCCTTCTATGTGGTGGTAGTTAAAGCGGTTAAAATAAATTTATTACTAGGTCTAGTAGCTGTTGGACAGAACAGCTAGGTGGAGCAGTGGGTAGTCCTGGAATTAGGGAGCTCTGAGTTGAAATCCAGTCTCAAACATTTACTGACTGCATTACCCTGGGCAAGTCATTTAACCCTGTTTGCCTCAGTTTCTTCATCTGTAAAATGAGCTGGAGGAGAAAATGACAAATCACTCTAATAGAAAATGACAAATCACTCTAATATCTTTGCTAAGGAAACTCCAAATGGTCTCATAGAGAGTTGGTTTTGACCAAAAACTACTGAACGACAACAATGGCAGCATGCGCCAGCCACATATACACATATCCAAAGATATATATATGGAGAGAGAGAGAGAGAGAGAGAGAGAGAGAGAGAGAGAGAGAGAGAGAGAGACATATAAAATCAGTACAAATTCTTTGAATTTGAAATGTCTTTGAAATGGTTGATATCATTGATTACCTTCTATGATTCCCAAAGTTCACAGCATGCTACCCATTGTGAATTTGGAATCAGAGTTTTTTGCTTGTTTATTTATTGTTCAGTCATTTCAGTCATGTCCAGTTCTTTATGACCTCATTTTGGGGGATTTCTTTGCAAAGATACAGAGTGGTTTGCCATTTCTGTCTCCAACTCATTTTACAGATGAGGAAACTGAGGCAAACAGTTTTAAGTGACTTGTCCAGGGTCAACCAGTTAGTAAACATCTGAGTCCAGATTTGAACTCTGGAAGATTCATCTTCCTGGCTCTAGGTCCAGGGAATATGATAGCTGTCTTCAGCTATTTAAGGAACTGCCATGTGAGAATGGAAGACTGAGTCGACTTGGTCAGAGAAGGCCAAAATGGAAGTGACTGGTGACAGGTGCCTAGAGCTGGCCCAAAGTGGCCTGGGCTGTCTTCAAATGGCATCGGTGGAATGGTCCCTGGAAATATTTAAACAAAGGCTCAATGGCCACTTGTTAGAGATGCTGTCCAGAGGATTTTGGCTGTGGGACAGATAGGAATAGATGGCCCCTGAGGTCCCTTCCTAACTCCAACTTTTGTGATGCTCTGTATCTTGTCTCTTCATCCAGGCTGTGACCTCTCCAATGGAAAGAACTATGTTTCCTCCTTTCCTGCCATTGTAGCCAGGCCAGGGCCAGACCCACAAAAGGGGCAGCATTATTAAACCTAAGCTCTTCTTAAAGGTCAAAAAACAAAATTTGTTCCAAACTTTCCTGGCTGAAAGACTTGGCTATTGAACTTAAAGGTAGCCCAGTTTCCCTCACTATCTCTTTTATTAAATAAGCTCTATTTATTGGGTCACCCATCCATCACAATTGGTCTTCCACACTAGTCAAAAAAATACGATAGAATCGGGGGCAGCTAGGTGGTGTAGTGGATAGAGCACTGGCCCTGGAGTTCAAATCTGACCTCAGACACTTAATAATTACCTAGCCCTGTGGCCTTGGGCAAGCCACTTAACCCCATTGCCTTGAAAAATAAAAAAATAAAATAAAAAAATACAATAGAATCAGTATGGTGCAACGTTGTGAATGGTGATCAGTCAGTCAATCAGTTAACATTTATTAAGCACCAGTCATTGTGCTAAAGGCTAGGGATACAAGATGAGGTAAAAGATAGACCTTGCCCCCATGGTGCTCACAATCCAAGAAGGTTAAACGTGTACAAAAATACTAAAGGGAGGATGAAATAATTAACAGAGGAAAGGCACTAAAATTAAGAGGAATGGGAGAAAATTGCCTGTAGAAGATGGAATTTTAGTTTAAGGCACTAAAATTAAGAGGAATGGGAGAAAATTGCCTGTAGAAGATGGAATTTTAGTTTAACTTAAAGAGATGAGGAGTGAGAACATTTCAGGAAGAGGGATGGCCAGAAAAAATGAGTGTGGAGATAGGGGATCTCTTCATACCTCCCCTGTAGCCTGTTCCCCATTCTTTCTTTTTTCATGATGTGTGCTTATGCAAAGCTACTTGTATTCTAACCCATGGACCTGCTTTCTGTTCATCACATGTGGTAGTCCATCTCCAGTCTCTCAGCTTTTGCCTATGGTCACTTTTGCTTCTTAGAATCCCTAGCTACCTTTAAGATTCAGTTCATTGGGCCTTTCTTGATCCTCTCGATTTGGAGTACATTTCCCTCTCCTCTAGATGACCTTCATTTTTCTTTTATATATAATTTGTGGCTATTTATATGTGTGTGTTGGAACTAAATATTGAAAATTAATAAAAAAAAATTCTTATGTGTGCTTGTTGTTCCCTGGTCCAATTCCCTGAATGTAAGAAAATTCAGGGCAGGGAGTGTTTCATTTTTTTTTTTTTGATTTTTGTATCTCCAATGCCCCACACAATGATTGGCATGTGGAAGGTTTTAAATAAATATTAGATGAGTAAGTGACCAGATAAAATTTTATTGTATCTTTTTATCAATCAGAGCATCAGCTTGGTGATCAGAAAAGGATAGAGTGCAGGACTTGGGGACAGGAAGATGAGTTCAAATCCTGCCTCTGAGCCAGTCACTTAACCCTGTTTGCCTCAGTCTCTTCCTCTGCAAAATGAGCTGAAAAGGTATTTGGCAAATCACTCCAGTTTATGAAACAAAGAAACAAAAGAAAAACCCAAATTGGATCACAAAGAGCTGGACATTGCTAAAAAATTACTGAACTAGTCTATCAAAAGTGAGAAGACCAATGGCAGCCAAAAGTGAAAGAGGAGACTGGAGTAGATTATGGTGAGTCTTGAACCCCTAATTAAAGATCTGCATCAGAGCAGCTTAAAGAAAATGAATTACCAGTGCTTGCCAACCTTTGGTAGTGTGATTGGCAAGGGAAAGAGGGTGCAATGTAGAGAAGCTTCAGTTCAGATCCTGCCTCTGTTAATACTAGTATGGGATCATAGACACCAATTGGTATGCCATTTAATCTGATTTGTAAACAAACCATTATTAAATATTATCTCTTTTTTTCCCTTAAAAAAAGTTCATGTTGGCTATGTTCAGCGAAGTGCTAGGCCTTCCCTACCCATGTCAGTGGTGAATTCCTACAAAAGAACTTTAAATTTACTTTCTATGAATCTTGTATATACTTATATGGATATGAGATTGTGGGTTCCCTGATGGTAGGGATTCATTTTTGACTTTGGATCACCAATATTTGGAACATAATAGTATAAAATAGAGACAGAATCTAGGATTTCATTGGCATAGGGGTGAAAAATTTCTCTTCACCAATGTACCTTCTCTGAAACATCTAGGGTTCTTCTCATTATATTCTCACTATGGGCCAGTCACTCAACCATGATGTATCAGAGACACCTATGTATTTCTGACTTTGAGACTAGCTTTCTGTCATTCATTCATGTACTTACAGAATAGATAATATTTAGTTTTTGATTTGACTCAAAAATCACCTTCTGGAACTGTAAATGTTTTATTATAGTTTTAGAATATTGAACATACCAGAACTGAGCTGAACTGGACATTTTGGGTAGTGATTAAATCCAGTGTCTTATAATTAACCTCCCTTAACTGACTTAGTCATGTTCAGGACGAAGGTGAGTCTTGCATGAGTGAACCCAGGTCCTGGCAATAAGGTTAACCCTTTTTCTATAGTAAATCAAGAAGGTTCTAGAGTAAAGTAGACTGGCAACAGATGAGTGGGGTCACGATGAGGCCAATATCTGGAAAAGGAGGAGAGAAAGGAAGTCAGGAAACCAGTAAAGGGAAGAATTCTGAAACTTTAGAGCTGGAAAAATTGCCTTCATTTAGATGGAGGAGTCCGCTGAGTTCTGACCCTTGCTCCCATGAGACCTCAGGATGACCTTTCTCATGTTGACTACTGAGACATGGAATTCTTTGGAATTAGGCCATTTTTTCTAGTTAAAATATGAAATGTCCTTCTCAAGGGTAAAACATTAAACCTTATCAGTCATTAACACCGCATCATGAAGAAGTCTATGTAATTCTTTATTTTCTATGTGAGAGAGCATTCATTCCATTCAATCCAACAAGACTATTTTATGCTCTAGGTGGAGAATATAAAGCTAGGTTGTTATTTAACTCATACCTGACTGCAGGGAGCTTGCATTCTACTGGGGAAGAAGGGGAAGGAACAGGGAGTAAATACATTAATATACATATGATAATTTGAGAAGGGAGAGAACACTAAGAAATTAGGGAGATGAGAAAAAGCTTTCCATAGATGGAAGCACATGAATAAAACATTGGAGGACACAAGGGATTGTAAGAGGTCAAGATGAGGAGAGAATACATTCTAGGAAGATGATGGAGAAAAGGCAAACTGGGATGTGGAGTCAAGAAGGTCTGAGTTCAAATTTGACCTTAGTCACATACATATAGCCCTACACAAATCATTTAACATCTTTCTGCCTCAGTTTCCTCATCTGTAAAATAGGTATAATAACAGTACTACTTTCCAAAGTTGTTGTGAGGATCAAATAAGATATTTGTAAAGTGATTTGCAAATCTTAAAGCACCACATAAATGCTAATCATCATCATCATGATCATGAATTGAGCACTAGTCAAAGAGATCTGCATGAAGATATTGTTCAGGGAGGGAGCAGGTAGCTGGGAATACCTAGAGTAAATGTCACTAATACCCTTTCATTTTTCCATTCAATTTCCCCTGGAGAACATTTCTTCAAGTGACCATTCTTAGGGGTATAGTTGAAAGAGCAATAGATTATGATTCAGAAGATCCAATCCAAATTCCATTTTGTCACTTATCTGTTGTAACCTTAAGATCATTTCCTACATCTGAGTTTCCTGCTCTATAGACTTATCTCATGAGAGAGCTAGAAGAGACCTTAGGAGATGTCTAATCCAACTTAGACCTCTAAAGGACTCTCCTCTATAATAATGGAATCCCCCACCCTTTCAAGGCAGGATATTCCATGTTGGAGCAGTCCTAATTATTTGAAAGATTTTTCTTTTCTAAATTTTCTCTTTCCATCATTTAAAATTTTTATTGATCTATTTTATTTTTATATCATCTTTATCTCTGAAGAGATCCTTCCTCCCTTTCCTAACCACCTTTTTGGACAAAGAATAAAATAGAAAGAGATGGTGAAAACCATTCAACAAAACCAACCTACTCATCAATCATCTCATATTCCACTATTTCATCACTTTACCACCATACTGGTCTGCCTGCTGTTCCTCATGCACCTTACTCATTTCACATCTCCATTTCTTTGCACTGGCTCCATGCTTATCTTCCTAATCCCTGCCCTGGCTTCCTTTTAGATTTAGTTTCAGACTTCTTCCTCCAGGAGGCCTGGCTTCTTCTTCTTCTTCTTCTTCTTCTTCTTCTTCTTCTTCTTCTTCTTTTTCTTCTTCTTCATCTTCTTCTCCTTCTTTCTTCTTCTTTCTTCTTTCTTCTTCTTCTTCTTCCTCCTCCTTCTTCTTCTCCTCTTTCTCCTTCTCCTCTTCCTCCTCCTCCTCCTCCTTCTCTCTCTGTCTTTTGTCCCCTGATATTTTTACATGTTTTTTTTCTCTATTAGAATGAGAATTACTTGAGGTCGGCAATTGTTTTTGTTTTTTCTTTCCATCTCCAGTGCAAATCTATTAGTAGATGCTTAATAAATATTACTCATTGCTTGGTTGATTAATTAGTTAGTTAGTTAGTTGATGTCACTTAGACTAAATCTGATGGGACACACCTTAAAATATTTAAAGATGCTTTCATGTCTTTATTCCTCTCCAGGCTAAATATTCCCATTTGCTTCAACTGATTCTTATATGGCATAGTCTCCTCCCCTGCCCCCATTATTGTTGTCTTCCTCTGGATAGAATCATTTGTTAATGTCCATCCAAAAATGCAGAGCCCAGAACTAAGCAAACTCTACCAGATTGACTTTAAAAAAAAAACCAGGGCAGAGAATGGAACAACATTCTCCAAATGAGGGGAGTAGCATAAATAGTATCATTCCCATTGTTCACAAGAGGAAACTGAGTCTCAGAGGGGTTAAATGAATTCCCCACTGTCACACAGCAGTTTTGGGATTGGAACCTTGGTCTCCTTTCTTCTAGTTCTGAAATCTTTCGATGAAAGCACTTTGCCTTTCAGACCTAAAATAATGAGTCTCTCTTGTGGTGGAATCTCAAGTAATGTGCAAAGTAATGGGTGAGACTTTTAGGAGGGAGGTGAGTGATGGGATTATTGATAACCCTCTGATCATATTATATCATTTAGTGGTGTACTCTGTCTACAAATAGGGTCTGCAGATGATAAATGCAAGGCTGACTCAGTTCATTGCTAAACAAAATAAAACAAAATCGATTATAGCCCAAAGAACATCAGAATTGGAGAGACCTTAGAACCTAGATTGTTAGAACGTGAAGGCACTTCACAGAATGTTAGAAACTGAAGGCAATAACAAATGATAGAACCAGAAAGAACTGAAATCCAAGATTTCCTAACTTGAAGTTCAAGAACTCTACTCATCATGCCACTCTACTTCTGAGACACACAGGTTGTAGAAATGTTGTCCGACCTTCCAAGCTTATAGGAACTTGGTTACACTCTGACCCTCCCAGAGTCAGATTATTACTTCTGGATATTTTCTGGGAAGGTCCTAATTCTGTTCCACTTTCCCCAAATTCAAATGGATCTGTGATCCATTTTCTCTCTAATGACACTAAGGCAGCATTTTTAGTCCTATTCATCCTGCAATGACCTCCCATAAGTAGCCATGTAGGGTCTTCCTGTTTTGTTTTGATATTTTGAGTGTATGAATGAATGAATGTCCCCATGTGCCATTTAAAGTCAAAGTACACATATTTTTTCCATGTAATAAAATAAATCAGGCAGCATCACATTAGACAAGAGAAGCAGGGACAACAAAAAGGAGTTTTACAGTGACTGTAATAATAAAAGTTCACATTTCTATTGTGTTTTCAGAGTTAAGCATATAGACTTTCCCAGAATGACTCTGTGAAGTAGGTGGTGGTGTATCCATTTTATAGATGAAAAAAAATGAAGTTCAAAGAAGTTACTTCTGTGACTTGTCCACATATTTTTTTTAGGTCTTTGCAAGGCAAATGGGGTTAAGTGGCTTGCCCAAGGTCACGCAGCTAGGTAATTATTAAGTGTCTCAGGCTGGATTTGAACTCAGGTACTCCTGATTCCAGGTCCGGTGCTTTATCCACTGCGCCACCTAGCCACCCCTACATATTTAATAAAGATAAGAATCAAAATTTGAATCTGGGTCTCCTAACTTCAAGTACAACACTTTTTTCCCAAATACTATATTTGTATTTGTTTGTTATATGATAGGCAAAGCAGCCTGTCATTATGAAGAGAGATGCAGTCTGGAAGACTGGAAATCTTGATTTCAAATTCCATCTCAGACACGTCTTGTTTGTTTTTATTTCAGTCCTTATGGATTGGCACATAGTAAGTATTCAGTAATAGCTGTAGCTATTTATAATGGGGTGACCCTGGGAAGATCACTTTCCCTCTCTGCCTCAGTTTCTTCAATTTCAAGGCATGGATAATAATACCACCTACCGTCCTGGGTTGTTGTGAGCATGCAATGAGATAATATTTGTAGAACACAGCATGATGACTGACATATGATAAGCACTTAATTATTCCCTTCTCCTTTCCTCCCCTCCCCTCCTTGCAGCCTTGCAACTTCAGAAAGAGGTCTAGATTGTCTTTGTCCTCTGCATTACCAAACAGCCTAACCTCCCATGACTGTTTTCACTTGGACCTACCATGTCATTTTGGACAAGACTAAGATTTCCTGGATGTATTATACAAGCTCCTTTGCCTCCCAGGGATCAGAATAGAACTGGTAGAATAGGTGGTCAAATGGAGCTGATTGGCATATATATCATAAGTCCCTTTTGCAGGGACCATCAATAGTCTGTGTATTATCCACAAACTCTGTATATCCAGGGTTCTTCCCTTTTTTAAAGTCATATGTGGCTATCTGGTGAAGCTAATGGATACCATCTAAGAATTATGATTTTCAATGCATTTAAACCTTGCCTCTCATCTATAGGATTGCAAAAGAAGTCAATAATCTTATAATTCAGCTCTCAAAATATTCTATTAAACATTCACAGATCTCCAATTAAAAACCACTGCCATAGAGTTAGATTTTAAATATTTTGAAGTTATATTTCTATTCCCTGACATCTGGAAATAGACTAATTTAAAAAAGGTTTCTGTTTGCCAAGTTTTTAAGATATAATTTCATTAATTTTTTTTTTAATTCTAATGCTCCCTGGAGGGAAGAGATAAACACAGTACAAGGGGCAAGGAAGGCCCAGGGCTGTCAATGATCTAGCAGCAGAGGTCTCCACTACCCACCCAAGTGAACTAATAGAGAAATCTGATCACTTGTAGCAGCTGATCCAGAAGGTAGGAGGGCATAATCTCAATAAATGTTTCCAAGCCCTGGTGAGCACAATTACTTTCCCTAGCATCTGAAGTTGTTTGAAATGATAGAAATGATGTCATTCCATGCTTTTATTTTAGTATGCAAAATCAGAACAAAGGTCAAAGGAAAAAAAAAACTGTTTTCAGACCACAGGTCCTGTCTTGGGGCACAGAAAATATGTCCCCCATAGCCACTCCAGGAGAGAAGAGACAGGAGCTTGGCTGGTGGTTCCAGGGCGAGGTCCAAGGACTAAGCCTAGTGGTGGGAGAGAGATCTATTCTGAATCCAAACATCCAAAGAAAGGCTTGGTGTTCTTGGGACTTGGTTATGAAATGATTCTACGCACTTGCTAAGAAAAAAAAATACTAAACAAAACAACAAGCCCTGGAACTCAGCTGCATCTAACATTTCCCGAGCCTCGTATTTGATCCAAGTCTGGGCTCTTGGCCAGCTTCATGACCATATTTTTTCCTACATGTCTAAGGTGTTAGGAAAGTAACACAGTTGTCAGAGTTGTGTGTGTGTGTGTGTGTGTGTGTGTGTGTGTGTGTGTGTATGTGTGTGTGTGTGTGTGTGTGTGTGTGTGTGTGTGTGTATGTGTGTGTACCTAAAGCCCTGGTTAAAAAAGGAAGGGTGTTTTCAACATAGCCAGAAGTACATTCTGTAATTCCCGACCAAAATACCAGCTGACGTAAAAGAAGCTCCCTGGACAGAAAAATATTTAGCTTGGAGACTGATTCCAAAGTGCATGTGTTTTCTCTAGTGCCTTCAGCCTGAGCAGGAGAATGTGGCTCTGTCCTCCTGGAATATCAGCTGGGGCTCCTGGCTCCAGATAACCTGCCTTGATGCTGTTGGAGACAGGAACATCTGTACATGGCAAACATCTGTTCTTGGGGCCCATCTGTACATCCTGAACCTCTGTACCCAGTGAACATCTATATGCAGGAAGCAGTCGTTCCTTGAATGTGAGTTATCTGATACTGGCTAGGCAGCCAAGAGTGACACACACGATAGGTACTTCAAAAAGGCAAATTGGGAAGGATGGAAAAAATGAGCGGTCACATGACTTCAGGCGATAGAAAGGTAGCTTACATACAAAGCACTTCAAGGTTTTCAAAGTTTGTTTTCTTTTATCACATTTGCTCTTTCCAACAGTCCCGGGAAGTAGGCATCATTTTTATTCTTTTTATGGACTATATCTTAAACTCAAATCACTCTGGCTCTCCTTGATCCATCAATAATAGGTTCCAATTCGAGTTTCACTTGGTTACTCCTTGGATTCTCATGGCTCAAAGTGAGTGTAAATAGTAATTGTTTCTCTTTTGAAACCCTGAGAATCTCCCCTTTCCACATTGATTTTTATTTTTATTTTTTACTAGGTAAAAGAGACCATATTTTTGCCTCATTTCTTACCTAGCCTTATCACTAAACAGGGATTGCCTCAGTCAAACTGAGATCTAATAAAGATCTTAGCTTAAAAAGATCCAGGTCTCCCATTGCACCTTGGATCATCTCCAATTGCCTTAATCTGTATCTTGCCACTAGATCCTGATGGCTCTAGAGAAGACGTTTCACATTCCTCTCTCACTTAAATCCAAATCACTTGCTAGTCATGGCATTACCGTCCTGATGTCATATATAGTCTTCTTCAAGAAAGAAGGACAAACAAGAGACCAACAATAACAGCATCTTACAAATAAGGAAAATGACATTTACCCACTAGTGAAGTGTCCAAGGCAGAATTCAAACTCATATCTTCTTGTCTCAAGGTTTAGCAGGCCACCTCACTGCCTCAATATGGAAAGAAGCTCACTGTAACTAAATTCCTTTTTCTGATAGCCAAAATCATCCAGAATCTGTCACATTATATCTTCCCTTCCCTCTCCTCCAACACCTATGCCTTGGCCACAAAGCATTATGAATAAACCAATGAATTTAGAATTGGGAAGACTTAAGACACTACCCATTTAACCTCTGTCAACCTCATCTGTAAAACGGGGGTACGAATGGCACTATATCACAGTGGATAATGCTGAGGATCCATTGAGATCCTAAACTACTTAACTCTGTGCCCCCAAGGATCATGGAATCCTAATTATAGATCAGCTATTTTCCTTGTTTGAGTAATCCCTGTACTTTCTTTTTCCCACCTTTAATGCTTCTTAATCTGAAGTCTGTAATCAATATTCTGTAGCAATGCTTCTGAAAAGAATGTACAGACTGAATGTCCTATTTTTCCAATTATCTTCTTGGGCATTTAAAACACTCTTCTCTGGCCACCATTCACCTATGTGTCTTGGCTTCCTCTTTTAGAATGTAAGTTCCTTGAGGGTAGAGTTTCTTGCTTCTGTAGTTCTATCACTTTCCAATGATTCCTTTTCACCCATTCATTCATAATGTACAATGAGCTTTGTGAAAGTTAAAGCATTATATAGTTAATATTATTATTATTACCCCGTCCTCATTTATGGAGTCAGACCAGTCTATTCACTGGGCTCTGCTTCTGTACTTTTGCCCACATTGTTACCTCAACATCCCCATACATTCCCAGAAATCCTTCCCTTAGAGGACCTGGGTTCATATCCTGCTTCTGATAATTACTCCTTATTTGACCTTAAGGAATTCACTTGACTTCCCTGAGCTTTGATTTCCTTAACCATTGAATGAGAGGGTTGAACTCTTAGCCTTTGAGGGTCCTCCTATATCTAGATCTATAATGACCCTATGATCTCATCTCTACTTGGATGTAAATCCTACTCATCCTTCAAAGCTCACCTTAATTGTTGTCTCCCTCCTTACCCAGATTCTCTAATCTTCTATGATTTCTCCCCATTTCTGGTCCCCCATTGTACCTTGAGTTCTGGAAGTGCTTACTTAGAATATCTAAGTGTCTACTGAGAGTTTTACATTGTGAAATCTACATTGTATTAATTCATTTAGTTTAAAGGATCCTAATTTTATTTGTTTGTTTGTTTCCTTGATCCTTTGGCAGTCAGGTGAAGCCTACACCCCCTTCTTTGAAATATTTTTAAATACATAAAATAAAAATTCATTGCATTACAAAGACAACTAATTATATTGAACAACATTTACCATTAGATTAAAAAAGATAAGTTCAGAAACTCCAGGATAAGACCCTTTGATTTAGTACATCCATCCCATGAAATGTCATATTCTTATCTGTAATTTCCTTTATCAGCTAGTGTAGGACAGGAATATGGCAGAAAAACCAAGATTCATAGCATTTTAGAGCCCAAAGAGAGATGATAAACTATATAGTCCAATCTCCTGCTTTACTGAACTGGACTGATCAACCAACAAATATTTATAAAGTCAAGACTATATGATAGGCAATGTACTAAGTAGGCACTTAGAGATACAAAGACAAAATGCCCTCTAGCAGCTTACATTCTATTGGATGAAGCAATGCATATACCTAAATAGAAATACAAAATGTAGAAAGTAAATCCAATCAGATTTAGGGGAGGCTGGTTCCTTAATCTCCTCCTCAATAGTTTTTTTGAGGCCATCATCCCTATTCTGTCTCTCTCTCTTTCCTTCATCTTGCCTCCAGAGTTAACCAATTGAACCTAATACTGCCATCAATTATTAAATCACTTGTGCTCTTGTTGCATCACAAGATGTTTGACAAGCCCCAGTCCTGGATCACCCCTACCATTCTCCTCCAGCTCCTACCCAAGTGTTGCTAAATGGTATGCTGAGAAGAAGACACATAAACATGTTGCTTAGGTCCTCTATAAATTTATGTTATCTAATCTCAAAGACAATCCTTTTATTTTTCCTTAAATGACTGTATCACACACCTGACAGAAATCACTCAAAAACTTTTCAGTGAATTCCTTAAAAAAACCCTCACCTCTTTCCCATGTCTTATACTTGTTGACAAAAATAGACTTCTCCATGAGCTCCTTCTTCTCACCCCTTTTTTCTTTATGATTTTTTTTATTTTGATCATGCCCATTTCTTTAAGAGTGATTTGAAGTTTCCTTGACCAAAGACACTGAAGAGGTTTGCTTTTTCTTCCAATTCATTTTACAGATAAGGAAACTGAGGCAAACAAGGTTAAGTGACTTGCCCAGAGTCACACAGTGAGTAAATGTCTGAAGCTATATTTGAACACATGAAGATGAGTCTTCTAAACCCCAGGTCTGGCACTCTAGCCATCTGTAGGGCTAACTTACATCTATCCCTATTCTCTTCTCCTTTACTTCTATGTCTGAATAAGAGATGACCATTGTCTTTGTCAAATCCATATCCTCTACTTGCCATCCCTTGCCTTCTCTGTAGACTATTTCACAATTATTTCCCCTCTGTAATCTTTGATTTCATCTTTCTACTAGCTTCTTTCCCATTGCCTATAAACACTCATAGGTCTCCCCTATATTTTTTTTTAGTTTTTTTTTTTGCAAGGCAATGGGGTTAAGTGGCTTGCCCAAGGCCACACAGCTAGGTAATTAAGTGACTGAGGCCAGATTTGAACTGAGGTACTCCTGACTTCAGGGTGTGTGCTCTATCCACTGCACCACCTAGTCACCCCAGGTCTCCCCTACCTTTAAGGAGGTTTTCCCTGACCTTACAATCAGCTCAATCGATTTTCCCTATATATTTCCTGCCTTGATATGATTAAACTCCTAAAAAGAGCAGTCTATAACTAACTGTTGTTTGCTACATCTTCTCCTCTTCCTCTCTTCTCAACAGTTTGAAATTTGACCTTTGGCCTCAACTCAAATCGCTCACTCCAGTATCACCAGTTATAGCTTAATTGCCATACCTAATGACTTTTTATAAGATCAAATCCTTCTTGATATATTTGCAGCATTTGACACTTTAACTACCTTCTCTTCCAATGTATTCTCTTCTCTTTGAGTTTTAGTGATACTGGTTTCTCCTCTTACCACCTGTATGACCACTCCTCAGGGTCCTTTGTTAGAGCATAATACATGTCCTTCCCCCTGACTCAGAGTTCTAGGAGGCTTTTTCTTCTCTCTCTAGATGATCTCATAACATCCCATAGCTTCAGTTACCATCCTTACGCAGGTGACTCTCAGATCTATATATTCACCCCTTGTCTCTTTTCTGTTCTATAGTCTCTCCCTTGTCACCAAATGCCTATTGGATATTTCCAACTAAATATTTTCTGCAACCATTTCAAACAGCCTGTTGTTATAACAGAACTCAATATATTTCCACTGAAACACACCTAAAGGCATTGTCATTCTTCCAGTCATCACTGTTTACAACTACAGTCATCATCTACTCCTTTTTTTAAGGATTTTGCAAGGCAAACGGGGTTAAGTGGCTTGCCCAAGGCCACACAGCTAGGTTATTATTAAGTGTCTGAGACCAGATTTGAACCCAGGTATTCCTGACTCCAGGGCCGGTGCTTTATCCACTGTGCCACCTAGCCGCCCCACTCATCATCTACTCTTAATTCTCCC